>NC_031984.2:1120968-1178468 GCF_001858045.2 Oreochromis niloticus
GATCAGCAGATAAATGATGCTGTGGTCTTTATGTTACCTGCTGCAGTTTTCTGACACTTAGCAGGTTTTTCAACGGTAAAATCTCTGAAATAAACGATCATAAACTCAACGTTGTGTGGTTGAAAATAACCAGACTGCTTGTTGATTGTGAATTCTGTCTGTGTAAATGTGATAAATTATGTTAATAAGGTCTGAACTAGAACTGATGATATTATTAAACATCTGGAAACATAAAACTTGGATTCACAAAAGTTTATTCATGTGTTTAACATGTTCTCCTCCCTTTGTTTAAAACTACTTTAAATTCTATCGTTAGATTAAAGCTCAGCATCCCCGGCTTTCTGAGTGCTTCTGCTTAGCTAGCAGCGCCCTCTGGCGGCCGGAGGCAGGAAACACTTCTGTCTCTGAGCTCAGCTCCTGATGAAGGTGCTCAGTGAGTCCACGAAGAGGTCTGTGATATCTCCTGCTCAGACTCAGCAGCAGTTTATTCATAAAGCTCTAAAATGTTGCTGAGTGATTTTCCAATGCAGTTTTAATATTACAGTGTTTGGAACAAATGTGCGCAGTATCACATGTTTAGAGTATATTGTCACATGACCACAGCTGTTTACTTCCTGGTTGCACTTTGAGAAGAGGATGGCTGGGTGAATATTATTGGTACACCTGATCTTTGTGGTGACTAGTAATATTTTACAATTACTCCGACTTGTTTGGTCTGAGTAATGAGAGTAAATATGTGAGCAATAACACGTGGTGTGTAAATATTTATGTACAAAAAGCTTTTTTCTTATCTAGAACAAAGATACTGTATGTATATTAGAGGCCATACAAAGAGGTACAAAGTAGGGATGGGTATCGTTTAGGTTTTATCCGATACCGGTGCCAAACCGGTACTTTTGAAACGGTGCCGGTGCTTAAACGGTGCTCAAACCGGTGCTTAAAGAATGGAGAACACAAAATTGGTCCAAAAACCTCTCATGTTCAGCTGGGTTTTTTGTAAAAAGATAACAATGTTAGCCTTTTCTGCAGCTATAGGGCATATCTGTGTCCAAATTCATGGGCTGCATCCTCCTGAGGACGCATTTGTAGACCGATTACATCACAGCGACGCGCCGAAGGCTGTCCAAATTCGTAGACTCCTCCGAATGCAGCCGACAAATGCGTCCTCCTTTTCCCCGAATTTGAAGGATGGGTTGGGTGTGTCCTTTGTGGCACACCATATCCCAGAATTCAGAGCGCGGCCCAGCCAAACTCCAGTTTCCAACAATGGCGGCCGCTACGAAGTTTTAAAATTACTCTTATTAATCTTTCTGGGTCACAAAATAAACTTTTAACATATTTTCAGGCGAGAATGTAGCTGTGTAAACTTCAAATATCTGCTCGGTTTATCAAGATATCGCATATTTGCAAAAGTGCTTCGACGTTTTCGGAGACGTCTGTTACCCACCAGCTCGATAGCTAGCTGGGAGCTCGAGGGTCACTGAAGCCGCCGAGAACGGAACAACTCCCGGCACATCATTTTCAGATCACCGCGGACTTTCGCTACTCAGGTTAAACGTAATATATAAGTCACTTAGACAACCTAAAAATGTTATTGTTGGGCTTTTTTCAGTGTTTTATTTGTTCGTGAGTAAATCGGTTTGGCTGAGATTAAAGTTATTAGATTAGATTAGATAAAATAAAACTTTATTAATCCCCCGGGTGGTTTTCACACAGCTGAATAAACGTCAAACAGAAAACCGATTAAACAGAAGTATGAGACGGTCGAATTTACGCCAGTGTCCTGTTATATTTTAGATAGCAAGGAGCAGACGGCCGAGTTTATTAAACTCCACCGAGACAGCGGTGACGCTAACCAGAAGGCTAGACCGTCCAATTTCACAGCCGTTTACTTCCGGCCTACCCGACCTTCTGAGGACCCGGCCCACGTAGACCGCGAAGGCCGGGTCCTCAGGAGGATGCAGCCCATGAATTTGGACACAGCTATGGTCTCACTCTTGGCTGGAAGCAGTGCTTAAACCAGAGGTTCCCAAAGTGTGGGGCCCGCCCCTAGGGGGGCGCAGAGCCATTGCAGGGGGGGTGCGGTATGAAAAGAAAAAAAAAAAGAGCGCTTGGACACTGTGGACAGGTTTTTGACGGGGCTCCCACATAAACGCAAAGCAGGAGATGAAGCATCGCCAAATATGTTTCCAAACTAACTTCCTTCCAAGTCAAAGACTAGAAAATATGGTGAAGCATATCTTCCCTTTGGCTTCACCTGCACAAGTGCCGAGGTAGGTCTCCCCTGCAAAATTAGTTTCCCTGCGTCGGGAGCAGCGCTGCACTGAAAAAAAAAAAAGTTCTTTCAATTTACTTGATTTTATTGGGACATCGGTCCCACATAATATGAATAAGTATGACTGACTTAATTTTCCACTTTCCCTCAAGTAATTAATTCTTGTCAAATCAAAGTATTTTATTTACATCAGATTACTTTAAAAAATCATGTTTGATGTACTAATATTAATCTGTTACCATAACATCAATGTATTGCATAATGTCAATATATTTTAATGTTTAACACCAACTTATTTTTGATTGCCAGTGGTACGCAATGATATTGTGTAATGTAAACACATTGCAATTATGTTCCTGCAACACAAATTATGGCTTTAAATCCTACTTATTTTTTTCAATTGAAATATTAACTGATCATTATTGAAAAAAAAGGCAAAGACTGTGAGTGCTGCTGAACAATTCACCTTTATTAAAGTGTAACAGCAGTGAAAGCAGCAAGCTGCCATGAACAACCCCAAAATCACATCAATAAAAAAAATTGTTAACACATTTTTAAAGATAGCCTGCAGAACTAAAAGAAAAATTTAAAACATTTGAAATATTTCACAAAAAACTGAACTTAGCAGCAAATAAAAGAAAGTGCTTATAGATGATCCTGTCATCTCTTACATATAACATTTGTATTAATTACACAATTGAAAATTTAAACTAAATTAAAACTACCTGAAAAAAGCAACACGCTTTTATGAATAAACAGATTTACACAAATATAACTTGTGTATTATCTGACAACAGTTTCAGCTTCTGTACAAGTATTTACCTGTACAAGATTTCAACTAAGTTGAGCCTTAAATGACATTGTTACATAACTAATACCAAACACCTACATGAATCTTAATCTTCCTTTTAAACATATAAGCAGGACATTAAGGTTGACTCAGATCATATTGCTAAAAATCGCCAGTAAAAATTTCTTACAACATGATACCAAAAGGAAAAATCTTCCTGCATTGCAGTCACATGAGGGGAAAGCAATAAAAACATAAGCAGTATAACGTTACTGAACACAAAATGAAAAACTGCAAAGAATTGCAGAGGTGCAGTCTCTGACTTCTCAATGAAACAGATGGTTTTTGAAAGCAAGAACTTTAGAGAGTTTAGCTCCATCCAGTTCCATGAAAACCTTCTGGAAAACGTCAAAGGTGTAGCGGAGGTCAGCAGGGTAGGCAAGGTTTAATGCATACATGAGTCCAAATAGCATTATCACAGCAAATGCTACATTATCCAAATTCTTCGCCACTCTGATGCCTGCAAGAACAATTCTTGTTCTTCTGCTGAAGCTTGCTCTTTAAGAAGATAAATTCGAACAGTGGTGTCTTCAACAGTCTCATTGATGGCACGTTCTTCCATGCCCTGTAAAAAAGAAGCCATGTTAGTCATTTCATGCCAAGTAAGTAATATGACACACTGTGGAAAGTCCAAAAAAAAGAAAGAAAAAAAAAAGAAGTACATACCACATACTCCCGGATAAGCATGCCAGGGTCTTCACCCATGTAGATACACACTCCCTTGACACACTCACGTCCAGCATCAACATCTTCACACTGAAATGAAATGTATGTAATTAGCATCTTCATTCAGCCCCTGTCCTTCATTTAAGTTTTAATAGTGTACTTTACATGAATGTTTTTAAAGTAAAGGCACACAAATTAATAATAGGTTTACTGGCAATTAATAAGTTGACAAAGTGAAGGTTAAAAAAAACAAGCAGATGTAAAAATACAAAATGAGAGAATTTATCATGGGAAAACATTTGAAATCTTCCACAATTATAAAGTTTCATCCAAAGAGGATCATGTTAAGTGAGTGTTGAGGCTTTATCACTTACATTATCCTTTTGTGCCACAATTCTTTCCAGTATTAGTCCAAGCTCTCCTCTTCTGTTGACCGACTTCACCAGGTTGTCCAAGTGGAGATCCAGCTGAGCCAGGAACTTTGTTTGAGGGGGGATGGTGGCAATTCTCTTAAACTCAGCGTTGATCTGAAAACATGAGCACAGAGGAATGAGCTTCAAAGGTTTAATACCTGGAAGAAGGCTGCAATCACTCATGCTGAAGAAATGGGCTGTCAAATAACAACTGTGCCTTAAACATTTTAGGCTAATACCACAAGAACACCGTGTATGAGGCAAACCTTACCTCATGGAAGTCAAATAGAGCAGGCCATCTTGCCATGAAAGCCTCCACCATTGGTGCATCACGAACAACTTCATGTCTTCTGTATGAAAAAGTCTTTTCCATCTTGAGTTTCACCATCTCTGTTACTCTTTTTATGTCCATGTGGTGGGCTTTGACATGTCAATAGCTTTAAGAGTCCCTTTGTCTGCTACTTCTGAAACCGAGGTAAGATTAAGAAACTCATTCCCAAACAAGGAATCCATAAACTGAAGTCTGAAACTACCCTGAAGACCACACTGTCTCTTGACTTCAACGATGAGATCCTCAGTTGATTCGGGCGCTCCATTAGAGAGTGATCCTTCGACAGGTTCCGTCAGCCAAGACAGTCTTTAGGACCACAGGACTCCCCATAGGACTCTGTAGGCAAAAAAGAATTAAATATCAGACATACAGCTATCCATACCCAATAGTCAAAGTTATAAAGATCAGACATAAAGAAAAGAAGAATTTATCTAATGAAATACATGCGACTGAACCTATTACGCTTATCTGAACACCTTTTATTTCTATATGCCTTTTTAAAGGCATATAGAAATATGGACTGATCTAATCTTATAGTCAACCAATGGATAAGTATCAAGGAGTTCACAGAGTGAAACGAGAGTGAATATTCTTGTGGATACTGGGCTGAGCTCAAAAGCTCTGTCGTGCTCTCTGTACCAGCCACCAAGCTCTCTGACAATGTAGAATATGCTGTGGTACAAGGCAGATATGGTTTTTCAGTATTCTGGCAATCCACCTGCTGCCCTGTGGGACAGTACCATTCCCTTTCTATAAGTTATAAAATGGTAAATGGCCTGTATTTATATAGCGCTTTTCTAGTCCCTAAGGACCCCAAAGCGCTTTACATATCCAGTCATCCACCCATTCACACGCACATTCACACACTGGTGATGGCAAGCTACGTTGTAGCCACAGCCACCCTGGGCGCACTGACAGAGGCGAGGCTGCCGGACACTGGCGCCACCGGGCCCTCTGACCACCACCAGTAGGCAACGGGTGAAGTGTCTTGCCCAAGGACACAACGGCCGAGACTGTCGGAACCAGGGCTCGAACTGGTAACCTTCCGATTACAAGGCGAACTCCCAACTCTTGAGCCCACAATCGCCCACGTTATGCCCTTTAATGTCACACACTGTGCAAGGTTGACCTCTAGAATGTCAGGGAATATGTACCTAATGACTTAAGCTATCTCCTCTTTAAGCAAATCCACTAGAAAGGCCGATACAGCTGAGACCTCTAATTCAGACTTGCCAAGAGATGGGGAGTTTAGATGGTAAGCTATCATCATCTGATGTTTTGACTTCTGTGATAATAAAGGTAAAAATTCCACCATCACAAAAAAAATTTATTTTAATTGAAAAAAGGTATTCCAGTCCAGAAGAGCATTAATGGTTTCTTTAAAGTACCAATCTTTCCCTCATTTATACATAATGTTTTGAGAAGCAGCTCACATATGTTCCACACAAAGTAGAAAAAAAGGGGGAAAAAAGGGTCCTAACTTTTGTTAGGACAATGTTGGAAAATTCACAATACATCACTTAATAAGACATACTCTGTTGAACAAACTTATCTCCTTGTAGATATCTGCTGTATTATTTGGGCTTGACCAATAGAATAGTCAAGTAAGTGACACTTCACCTAAAACAATGACTAAATGGAAAAATGATTTGGCATTTATGGGCACAGGTTCTTAAACCCACGTCTAAGGTGGCAGGATCCTTATTATAACTTGAGTGCGTGTCAGCAGCAAGAATTAAGCTATGGCACTGTGGCGCTCCCAGCTTCTTAAACTCTGACGGTTACAGCCAGACTAATTAGCCACTGTAGCCATAACTAGCACGAGTAACACAAACACTATTTCAGTGACGTTTTAACTTGCTAAGCCATCAAAAACGCCAGTGCTCTCTGTCACAGACATAAATTCCATATCTGACCGACAACAGCTGCTTTCTCCCGACTATGTGCAATTTGTTACTATTTTTCAGCTTTAGCCACAAAGCTAATACCAACTTTAGCTAGCACTGTAAAAACAACATGTAGATGCATTACAGATTACTTTTCATATAGCATGCACTACAACAATTCTGTGAAAACGTACCTAACTAAAACAAATGTATTTAGATTACTTACCTTCTCAGTATGCCTGACTCAGTGCCAAAGGTTGCATGTGGCTAAACAGTCTTCCAGAATCTGGCGGTCAATTCCGCTCTCCTTAAATTATGTTGTTGTCTTATTGGATAAGACTCTAGGTCTTATTATCCAATCATATTTAGTTGTTGTCTTTGAATATATTGCATCATTTCCGGTTGTGGTCAAACGTGATTACAATGGTTTTAGTATTCTAATTTAGTCACTTTAAATCAATGCAAGAAAAATGAGTAGTCTCAATATTGTTTATAATCAAGTAAATGGTACTTTATTAAATCATGTAAATAAGAGAAACATGAAAGGCTTGTGTAGCATTAACTAAATTCATTTGTGCAAATTCAAAAGCCTGCCAATTCCCATTTTTTCAGTGTGGGCTCTCCAAATCACGGACAAACAGGATCCCACATTCTTGATTTTTAGTTCACAAACACTTCTTGTAATAACTAACTACTCCTGACATTTTTGGACATGTTAGCTCTTTATACAGTAAAGTTACAGCGGGATACAAATAATATCAGGCTGATCCTGCCGTAATTTGTTCCCCTGTTCAAATCACGGACAAACAGTATCCCACAGCTGTTTATGTTTTTGAACCCATTTTGCACAGCGAGGCATTTTTTGAAAAATGTATTGACAGCAATGTTGAATATTATCACACAGGGGAAAAAAACAACTACACGTAAAATAATCATACCGTGACGCCTCTGCCTTTCTAAATGGTGGTAATGGTGGTGGTGGGGGGGGACATTTTTCTTGTAAAACAAAGGGGGGCCTGGCAAAAAAAAGTTTGGGAACCACTGGCTTAAACAATGGAAAAAACACAAACTTTGTCCAAAAACCTCTCATGTTTAACTGTTTTCCACTTTTTCTTTGGTCATTTTAGCCTTTTTGGCCAGGGTGAAGGGAGCATCTGCCATCAAACAAGAAGACAGCCGCATGTAGCTACGACGGTGTTTGCTAGTTCACCTTACATGCATTAATGTAATAACGTGGTTAGCCTACTCAAGGTTAATTACACACGAACAACATGAAGCTACTCACGCAGAGGAGAACGGCTGCTGCTGCCATCATCATCCTCATCATTTCTGCTACACTGGCAGGGCTAGGGGCCAGGACTCTACTCTTCGGGTTTTTGGGGGATGTTGCTAACTCCGGGTCCGATAACAGGCACCACACCCGCAGTAGATGTGCACGGTGTGAGGTCTCGCAGCAAGCTATCAAATGCGGTGCATTTCCCAGCTTTTAAAAAACGTTATGCGTCGCCAGGTGTTTCATCAGATTTGAGGTGTTACCTCCTTTGACAGTATCACAGTATCAGCTTAAAGCACTTGTTGCAGGCTGCTGAGTTTGCATCTTTTGCTGTGAAGTACAGCCAGACTTTTGATCGCTTCGCCTTGGGCATTTTTAATCTGTAGCTCTGCTCTAAAAGAACGTACGTACCTGGGCCCGCCTACTATCCTCGGAAACGTAAAATGATTGGCTAGAATTGGCTCAGGAAAAAAAAGCACCGAAATAAAGCACCGAAATGTGCGCTGCTTTTCGGTCTGGTTACTACCGTTTATGTCAGAACCGGTGCCATCATGGCACCGGACACCGGTACCCATCCCTAGTACAAAGTGGTTGATTGGTCTGCATATCTCATTACTGTCATTACTGTAACACAGAACATAATTATAACTTTAAGAAGATCAGTGAATGACGTGGAACCTCACCCACTGGGTTCAGGCATCACATGGAGCCACACCCTGCTCTCAGACACTGGGTCAGGCCAGAGGCTGGAGGTTGTTCCCGGCGAGGAGCCTCAAGGTTGGAAATTTCACCACAACAACCTCTTCACTTCGCTTGCACTCCTGGATGAGGTGACGTGTGTCCCTCATATGGGACAATGAGGGCAAACCATCTCTCTGATTTTCCTTTCAAAACCAAAGAACAAAGTTTACAAAGTCCGAACACAGGGAGAGAAGCTGCTGGTCCGCTGGCAGGACAACAGTATTGTCCCTATTTCAGCAAATATGGAGACCACTATGCATCAAGCAATATCCTCCTGGGAACCAAGGAAACAAGGAAACATGTATCTGTCAGTTTACCTTTGTGTGACGTCCTGCCTATTTGGAGGCTATCCGAACACGAGATCTCATTGGACAGGCCAGGATGTCCTCCTAAAGAGGATGGGGGAGGACCAGAGGACATAAGTGAATAGGCTGGTTCTCAGGAGGATATAATGAGGGTATGGGAGGTGTAGAACCATCATGACCAACAGGCCTCGAGATACAACATCCAAGAAGTGTTGGTGGCCCATCTGGTCTCAACAGTGCAGTCCTC
This sequence comes from Oreochromis niloticus, assembly GCF_001858045.2. NCBI lineage: Eukaryota > Metazoa > Chordata > Actinopteri > Cichliformes > Cichlidae > Oreochromis > Oreochromis niloticus. Next base: position 1,129,956 of record NC_031984.2, read on the forward strand.
TCAGCCTGGCTGGGGGGCTTCTTTGCCTCCCTCCTGCTGCGTGCCCAGCCTGGAGGCTGCGGTCTGTGACCGGCTCCCGGTGCAGACAGCTCCCTGTGATAGTGTTTCCTCACTTGGCTAATGCGTATCCAGCCCAATTTTACTCTTTAAGTGTGTGTGTGTGTGGGGGGGGGGATGTGTGTATCCATGACCTTTCTGTTAATGAGAGTGTGGGGAATGAGTGGGAGGGTGGGGTGGGGTGGGCTGCTTTTAACCATGTAAAGCACTTTGTGCTACAGTTTTTTTTGTATGAATATAAATAAAGATTATAAATAAAGATTGATTGATTGATTGAACAGTGCACTGTAAATACCCAAACATCTACAGTAACAGTCCAGTTATGGGAGGGACCATTGACCTGCTCGCCTGATGCAAAGGTTTGGGACAAAATGCATCGCTGCACACTGAGTGCTTCAAAACACACCGTGCAAAGTAGAAAAGGAGGGAAAAGTGCATGCAAAGGGCTGCATGGGAAAGGCTGAGTGAGCCTGCACATGCTGCATGACAGATAAACGTTCTGTGTTACAGTAATGACAGCATGACTGCAGTTCAAATGAATCGAACCTCTGTATATGGCCTCTAATATACACTGACATGCTTTTACGTGAATGTGTTTCATTGTTCCTAAATATAAAAAAAAACATACAAATCTTAGAAATATGGTATCTAACCAGATTCTTACTCTGGATGGCATTACTTCTACTAACACTGTGAGGAACCTTGGAGTCATTTTTGACCATGATATGTTCTTCAATGCACATATTAAACAAATATATGTATTTATCACCCTCGCTATACGTTTAGGCACGCCAGGTCTGTCCAGCGTCCTCCCCCGCCACCTGATCCAACTCACCACCAGGTGGTGATCAGTTGACAGCTCAGCCCCTCTCTTTACCTAAGTGTCCAAAACATATGGCCTCAGGTCTGTCAATACGATTACAAAATCGATCATCGACCTGCAGCCTAGAGCGTCCTGGTGCCACGTGCACTTATGGCCACTCTTATGTTCGAACACAGTGTTCGTTATGGCCAAACTGTGGTTTGCACAGAAGTCCAATAACAAAACACCGCTCGGGTTCAGATCCGGGAGGCCGTTCCTTCCAATCACGCCCTTCCAGGTCTCGCTGTCATTGCCCACGTGAGCATTGAAGTCTCCCAGTAGGACAACAGAGTCCCCAGGAGGAGCACCCTCCAGTGCCCCACCCAGGGACTCCAAGAAGGCTGGGTACTCTGAACCGCCACTCGGCCCATAAGCACAGACGACGGTCAGGACCCGCTCCCTGACCCGAAGGGACCAAACCCTCTCGTCCACTTGGAGAAACCCCAACATACCAGCAGCAAGCCGAGGGGATACCAAGATACCCACTCCAGCCCGCCGCCTCTCACCAGGGGTAACTCCAGACTGAGACAGAGTCCAGCCCCTCTCCAGGAGACTGGTTCCAGAGCCCAAGCCATGCGTTGAGGTGAGCCCGACTATATCTAGCCGGTACCTCACGCACTAACTCAGGCTCCTTCCCCATCAGAGAGGTGACATTCCATGTCCCAATTGCCAGTCTTGGCAGCCGGGGATCGGTCTACCAGGACCTCTGCTCCTGGCCACCGCCCAGCTCACATTGCACCTGACCCCTACGGTGCCTCCTGCGGGTGGTGGGCCTGCCTCCAGCACCCTCCCCGGGCCTGGCTCCAGGGCGGGGCCCCGGTAACCCTATCCCGGGCAGGGTGAACTGTTCCCTCGATGGTCTTGTCATAGGGGTCTTCTGAATCGCTCTTTGTCTGGTCCCTCACCCAGGACCAATTTGCCATGGGAGACCCTACCAGGGGGGAAAAGCCCCCAGACAACACAGCCCCTGGAATCCCTGGGAAACACAAACCCCTCCACCACGATAAGGTCGCGATTCGCGGAGGGGAGGAACTAAACAAACAAACATAAAGTTGAATGTAAGGATTGTTTTTAATAATTTTGTGAAAATGCTGTGCAGCCAGAAGAGAACGCCAAATGCTGTTTCTGAAGACGTCCTTCAGTTTTGCCTGTAATGACTGTAAAGCTGCTGTGTTGGGCTGAGATCAGCTGACCGAATGGACCATTGAAGAACATCTCGTTTCTTTGGCGTGAGGAACTCTTGGGCTGCTTTTGCAACCTGCTTTGCCTCATCATGTGGAGCAGATGCTTTCAGTTCTGCAGCATCAGTGTGAGCAGAGACTACAGCCTGAACACTTCACAGTTCATCCTGCTGCTTCTCTCAGCAGCGCCATCATCATCATCATCCACTGCACCCATACATGCAGCAAGTAAACTATACTAAAGCAGACCCTCAGAAACAGCATGACGGCTGTTTCTCTGTCTAACTGCTCATTCTCCTTATTTCTCCTCATTTCTTCTTGTTTTTGTCCAAAGCTGTCAGACGTTCTCGTGCCGTGCGTCTTTGTGCTCGTTGATTTAGGCCCGAGCCTCTTCCTGTGGAGCAGAGGCAGCATGTCTGGCCCAGATAACAACTCCTCTGTGTGGCTGGTCCAGCAGCTGCGTGGCCTCCTGGTCCTCCACACCCTCACACACACACACACACACACACACAGACCCTCACACACACACACACACACACACACACACACACCCTCACACACACACACACACACACCCTCACACACACACACACACCCTCACACACACACACACACACACACACACACACACACACACCCTCACACACACACACACACACACACACACACACACACACACACCATCTGTGTCGTGTGTGTGAGAGGTTGTTTTTTCAGTTTCGAGCAGGAAGACATTAATTACTGTGAGCAAAGAGAGAAACCACATTCTCGGTAAATTCTCAGGGAGGAACTTTAAGAGTCGGGAGCAAACTTTTCTTATCAAGAAAACACACAAACACACTCACACTGTACACCCTGCTTTAACTGCACACACACATTTCCTTCCTCCTTATGTGACGGATCCCTTCCCTGCCAGCAGGGGGCAATCTACATCTGCCGCTTCCTTCTACCTCAGCCTGCCTCATACACACAAAGCATTCCCTCACCCAGCCAATCATTAATCCAGGTGTTCCATCACATGGACACGGGTGTTTAACAACGACACGCACAGCTTCTACAAACATCGGTGAAAGAACAGCTCGCTCTCAGGAGCTCATGGAGGTCCAGCGTGGTGCTGTGACAGGATACCACCTGTGCAACACGTCCTGTTGTGAAATTTCCACACTGCTAAATATTCCACAGTCAGTGGAAGTCCCTGGGAACAACAGCACAAAGTGATAAAATCACACCAGTGGATGCTAAGGCGTGTAGTCCACAGAGGTCGCCAACTTTCTGCAGACTCAGTCGCTGCAGACCTCCAAACTTCACGTGGCCTGTAGATCAGAGTGGAGACTTTGAGCCAGGCGTTCCCGTCCGACCTCACAAACGTGCTTCTGGAAGAAGAATTTGCATAAACACTCCTAAACCTGTGGAAAGCCGTACGGCTGCAACATTATATTCAACTCTAGAGCCGATGCTTTTGGGAATATAGAGTGCATGAAAACATGGACTCATCAGGTCAGAGGATGCAGCTGCAGATATGGAATCAAAAAATGAACAGTGAGGTTTATGTAAGGCCGTTTACGGCAGGGATAAAGTTACAGGAGTGCTGCTCCCTGTGATTAAGGCGAGGACGCTGCTGGGCTGCGTGACATCCTGAGGCGTCTGTAACACAGCTTTGTTAAATGCCATTGAAAAAACACCACCAAAGGTCACGACGTATCACTTCCTGTTCCTGTTAAAACACACAGTGGTGTCTTTGTGTAGCCAATTTAATTAAAAACTTATAGATAACGTTTGAAGCCATCTCTGTTGATTCGCCTGCTAATTATATTCACAGTATTCTCTCACTGTGTCTTTAGGGTTTCGTTAGCTTAGCTCAGAGCCGACTTGCTAGCAGCGTGGCCTCTTCACCTGTCCGTCCTGCTCACTGTGTCAGACGTTTAGCAGTAATGATACTTCTAATAAATGTAGCCTGTTTGCAGCTGAATTGAAAACTCGGCTTTGCACCCTTGAAAAACCACAACTCTGTAGTTTTCTCTGGTCTCCTCCCCAATCGGACCAGTTTAGCTGCATGTTCTCCTGATCATTTCCTGATTACATTTACATTTACAATAATTGATTACACAGCAGTGGAGAGTAGACTTTATCACAGTAGATGTCTTTCTGAAAGTGCTGTAACTAAGTTTAAGAATATAATCCACCCACTGTTATCATCTTCAATGCCCTGTACCAACATAGAGCAGAGCAGCTATCTGAACGCTACTCCAACAGAGGTCGATCATCTTGTTAATAATTTTACCTCCTCACTACGTACGACTCTGGATACTGTAGCTCCTGTTAAAAATCAGAAGTACCTGACTCCGTGGTATAATTCTCAAACACGCAGCCTAAAGCAGATGGCCCCGCCCCTCCCTGAGCCTGGTTCTTGGAGGTTTCTTCCTGTTAAAAGGGAGTTTTTCCTTCCCACTGTCACTGAGTGGTTGTCTGATTGTTGGGGTTTCTCTGTATTGTTGAATTATCTTTACCTTACGATATACGGCACTGTGGGAAGACTGTTGCTGTGATTTATTGCTATATAAATAAAACTGAACTGAATCTGTTCACATATTCTCACCTGTGCAATCTCCACAGGTGAGCTGTAGAATCCAGTCTGAAAGGTTTCAGCTCATGTCCGACACTTCTGCTGCTTCTGTCGTCTCACTTCAGCTCGTAAAACAAGTCCTCATTTTACCTGGAGGTAAACCTTTAAAACCCCGACCCCCAATCTCCTGCCCTTAGACAGAGGACGAACAACACCTGGACAGGTGTCATCATTTGAAAGCAAACTCTCTCTCAGAACAATAAAAAACAATGAAGTATAGCAGCACGTGTGTGTTATACAGCACGTTTCCAGTGAACAGGACTGTGTGTAAAGTCAGCGACAGTGACACAAGACGTTTGTAACTTTGGGGAAACAAGAACACGGTTGACAGCTGTGAGCTATTAGAGTTATTCTCCATAAACTTCCTCTTCTCTCTGCAGGTCCAACGGCAAAACTGTACACACACACACACACACACACACACACACACACACACACACTCTTCAGTATCTTTTATTCCTAGTCCAAACAGACTTTATTTCTTGGGAAGGCCGTGGTTATTCCCCACACAGACAAACAGGCATATACACACACTCTCATTTTCATATCTTAGTGAGGACATCTCATTGACGTAATGCTTTCCCTAGCTGCTTACCCTAACCATGACCTAACTGTAACCCTGACACTAAAACCACATTCTGAGCCTCAAAAATACCTTCAAACTTGTGAGGACGGCACTTTGTCCCCATAGGATAAGATAAACCTTTATTAGTCCCACAAGCGGGAAATTTGTGGTCACAACAGAAAGTAAAAGAGCGTAAAGTAAAAAATTAAGAGAAAAAGAGAAAAACAATAGAATAAAATAAGATAAACAGAATAACATACTATACAAAATAGAAAGAATACTATATACACGAGAAAAAGTAGAGACAGAAATAGAATAAAAATCCTTTGTTACACAGGCAAAATTGCCCTTGGTGCCACTGCACATCCAGGAGGCAGGGCGAGAGTTACCACTGTGTATGGGATGTGTGTGTGCATCTGCATGTGTGTGGTCCTCTGCAGAGACCATGTTGCGGACTTAACTGATCATTAAGTCGTGCTGTCAACATCCATCTGTTCTTGTACAGAAACTTTCCAGGTTGGAGACGTGAAGCTGATCCTGAACTGACTCCTCCGATCGTCGCCCCCTGCTGGTCGTTACATCATCAGTTCCTTGCTGGAAACTTTAAGGACGTCCTGCAAAGGTCACGTGATGTTTTCACTTAGGCAAAACTCATTTAAAAACCAAGGTCCAACGTTGAGTCAGCGGGTGTTTGACATGTTTGTTGGGAGGTTGATTTGCTCTGCTGTTCTATCAAAGCCCCAAACATATGACCCTAAACTAACAGTACTGATAGTTACAAAATAATTATTTATGTTCCTGTAATGGTTAATCCACCAGTATGCACACGCTCTTCAATCAAAACGATATTTTCAATGCTAACAAATAATTATTATTGTTATGCATTCATTTTCAAATTCACTGTTTTACAAAGAAAGCAGGAGAGATAATAAAATGCATGATTCTGATGAAGATGACAGTATTGACTTGCATTCCTCAGCAGCTCAAAACTGGGTAAAAAAAAGGTGAATTAAATCTGATGTTTACAACAGAATTTGTAGTTTTAAGTAGTTTCTGACAGATTTCTGAGCTAAATCAATTATTTGTGTAAATCTTGGTCGGTGGGTTTAAAAAGTGAAGCTAACGTCCAGCAGGGGGCAGCTGTGCTGGAGCCTCCTGATCAGCTGATCTCTGACCTTTCCAGATGAAGTCATGTTCTCAGTCGCTGTTTCAGGTCTGACTGAATAAAAGATGAAGCTCATTCGTCCCTCACACGGGGACAGTACGCTGGGCTTTAACGCAGGTTTGTTGCACCTGTAGCTGAGCTCAGGAGGACATAATCATCAGTCGTATCTGATCACAATAACTAAGTGTTTTTCTGCAGGATTCTCACATTGACGTAAAGTCTGGAGTCTCTGATGATCTAACTCATGATCTAATCACTTCCCAAAGAATGCTAATCAGCTGGTGTTTACTTAACATCAGCTGAGTGACGAACATCTGCGAGAAGACTGAAACACTGAAAGGATCTGTGGGATTATCTCTGCCCGTTTAAAAGGCCAGAGAAACAACTGGGAGAACTTCAGGAGGCCTCAGTGGATGCATGCAGCAACACGTCGGGTCACACGATGAGACAAAAGGAGAGCCGGCATGAAGAAAAGAGGAGGAGGAGGAGGAGGAGAGACACTAGGGAGAAAGAGAAAGAATGTGAAGAGAAAGAGGAGAATTACACAACAGAGGTGAAGGTTTGATTTGTTTTTGGCTCCGAGTCCTGAAACTCTGAGAGGCTGATTGTCTGTGAGGACGAGCATCTCTGAAACATCAGAGCCAAAGTTCATCGTGAATGAGCCACGCTGGAGGAAACCCCGCCCTTCGAACTGCTGCAGGGCTCCGTCTCCTCTCAGTTAGAATAAAACCACGGAGTCATCTTTGTATCTGCTCTGTTCACCTCTTTAATTTAAAAACACTCAGCGTACCTGCGGCCTGTGCCCCCCCCTCTCCCCTCTCCTCCTCCCCTCCTCCCCCCCCTCACCGGGTATCTGAACATGTCAGAGGACATGAAGGAGCAGCACTTTCTCACTGCGAGCAAGCCAAACCACACAGCAGCTGAACAGTGAAAACAGTATCAGTGACTAATATGACTGAGCTGCTGTTCTACAGCGAGGAGCCAATCTGCCAGCAGGATGAACAGGTGAGTTTGAAGGATGTTTGGAAACAAGCTGACGCGCTATAGGCTGATTCCTCCAGACTGACAACGCCTGCAGGGCATAAAGACATGAGCAAAAATGTTACTGAAGGCAAAACGACACGTGTGAACACGCAGTGGGTAAAAACTGCGCTACCTTACATTAGAAGAACAATTATCCTGATGGCCAAGGCGCGCCCGCGCACTGTGCATGCGTGCGTGCGCGCCCGTGCGCTGTGCGTGCGCGCCCGTGCTCATCAGGTGGACTGTGACTGACTTTAAACACAAGAAGAAGAAAAACAGAGACAACAGCATTAAAGCACAAACTTCAGTCTCAGGTCGACTCCAGCAAACAAACAAACAAAGCAATTAAAAAAAAGAAAATCAACAAATAACCATAAACAACTCTGATTGGCTGTTCCATCAGCACTCCCAGACCTTCTGTCCTTGATTTGTAACGACTGGTCTGAGTTTGTAAAAAACTTTCATTCATGATTTCCACACGACCGCAGCTTCTGCTGAGCAAACTGGATTTGCTGTTTACTGTGGGGGCAGACGGCGAGGTGAGAGCGAGGCGTGACAGGACACGCTGCAGAGCTATGTGGGATATTTGATTTTCTGCTAAATACGGGGAATCCTGAGTTTTCACTGAATCCATTTACGCAACATCCCAGGAAGCGCAGCGGGACCGATCCACGCACAGACATGTGGAAATGTGAGCAGAAAGACAGGCTTAGCATGGAGCCGTGCTTCTAATGAAGACATGCTCGTCTGTGCGAGACAGCCAGCGGAGGGAAGGGCGTGCTGGCGTGAAGGTTAGACACAGCAGGGTGGGAGACTCCTCGAGGGCACGACCTGCTGATGCAGTCAGGTATAGCAGACACGTGGGGAGCGGTTGTGCGTTTGATGTCGGTTTTGAGAATGACAAACGACACGTCGAACTGGCCGCTCGCAGACGGAAGCGTTCCTGAGCCCATATCACAGAGAGGTTATCGGCCCTGCGCACAGAGATTCCTCCAGGTCCTCTGAGTATGCTGATGATGTCATGGTGTGCAGATGATGTCATGGTGTGCAGATGATGTCACGGTGTGCAGATGATGTCACGGTGTGTTGCTGAGCTACTTTAATGTGGTTTAGGTTGTTTCTGTGACAGCCGCGTACTGCAGCTGTCGTTAGTCAGTACGTTAAGGAGGAGCTGCAGATGCTGTACAAAGATATAAAGTAGGCGGGAAAACCCTTCAGGATAAAGGCAGACTTCCTGTCTTCCAGCAGACAGACTGCTGAGGAATTTTCTGAGGATGTTCCTGAAAAATAAAGCAGATAATTAGCCCAGACGTCTGAAGAGGTTTCGGAGCCGAGGGCTGAAACGGTGAAGGCGCTTGCACCGATGAGCCACTGAGCGCTCTGAAATGTGCCTCCAGGCTCACACGCATCCCTGTGTGGCCTTTACTGCAAGCTCGTCTCTGACTGCTGCTCATTTCGCCTGCATTTAACCTGTTATTACAGCTAATTCGTGTTTGTTTTAGTAATATTTTTATTACATCAATAAGAGACAGCAGGCCTGAACTCGATCAAACCGGTCTGGTGAGGTCAGGTTTCTGATGGAAGTGTCAAAATGTTCCCGCTAATCTCACCCAAGTTTGATCGTGACTGAGACGTTTCCCACAGAGGAAGAAAACAGCAGATAATGACAAGTTACTCCTCAGTTTATTGACTCATTTCAGGTAAAAATGTCACACGCACACAAATTCAACCAGTACAGACAACACACACTGACACACACGCACGCTCAGCTGAAGCACTCCATGCTGGCTTTGGCTCGCTCCATCTCGTGCAGGAAGTTGTAAAACTGAGGCAGCGTCAGTTCTGCAGGGAAGAAAAAACAGGACGACTTCCTGTCAGAGACAGAAATGAAAGCTTTTTGCATCTGTGGAGGAAAAAGTGAAAAACTGGGAGAGCTCCAAACCACAAATACGCTCTTCAACATAACTCTGCAGCCGCTGTTTGTGAGGTCATTTCCGCCCAGCTACACATAAGAGCCAATCAAAATCACCTCTATCAAAATCCAAAAGCACACCTGAATTAAAGGCGGTGGTTGTGTCTGCACCACGACCCCTGCAGCGTTTCACTCTCTCTACTTTAAGACCAGGTGACCCTGATTATCCTCCCTTAGTTATGCTGCAATAGGTGTAGGGTGCTGGGGGATTCCCATGATGCACTGGGTGTTTCTTCTTCACTCACTATGTGTTAATAGACCTCTCTGCACTGAATCACACTTGTTATTAACCTCTGTCTCTGTCGCTACCCGATCCGTACCGGAAACCCGATCGGTACCCCGCATGCGCAAATCTTACGTCACTTCCTCTCTTTGCCAACATTGCGACATTCAATATATTTGAATGATACGGTTAGCGCCCAGTTAGCTCCTAGCATTTCTCAACAGCTCTGCCTCCTTTTCGACTACCGGGACATTTAACCAATGGATAATCCGTATACAAACAAATTCATGCTTTTCTCCTCAACACAGAGCGTTCCCCGATTGAACAACAGCGCCGTAAAATAAGAAGAATGCCGCCTAATTACAGAGTTAGTAATATGTCACGTGAAGATTAATCAGCCAGATGAAGTGTTTACTGACAATTGACAGTGATAGCGGACATCATCATCACTATTCCAGTCAATCCTCTCCACACAGACAAGCATAAACACACTCGATCACTAAATCACTAAATCAAATTTAACACACGTTTGTAATGACGCTAATTCATTTACAACAGGGTTCATTCGCTCGGTCAGCAGGTGGCAGTATCCTCGCACACTGGGGAGTAAACTGCCATTAAACGAACAGAAGAAGAAGAAAACCCCTGCACATGCGCGGTACGGATCGGGGAGTCCTGATCCGTAACGATCTTTTTATTTTTCGTTTTTGTCTACATTATATTAAAATGCTTCATTATTGCAAACATTTTAAGCGATACTTATTATTCTTAACATCTCAACAGATACTCTGACCCGTAACTATCGTAAAACGCTTCGACCGGAAGTAGACACCTTTCGCGCATGCGGGGTACGGATCGGGTTTCCGGTACGGATCGGGTAGTGACTGTCTCTCTTCCACAGCATGTCTTTATCCTGTTTTCCTTCTCTCACCCCAACCAATCACAGCAGATGGCCCCGCCCCTCCCTGAGCCTGGTTCTGTCGGAGGTTTCTTCCCGTTAAAAGGGAGTTTTTCCTTCCCACTGTCGCCAAAGTGCTTGCTCATAGGGGGTCATATGATTGTTGGGTTTTTCTCTGTATGTATTATTGTAGGGTCTACCTTACAGTATAAAGGGCCCTGAGGCGACTGTTGTTGTGATTTGGCGCTGTGTAAATAAAACTGAATCTGTAGGTCAGCTGCCTCTGAGGGCGTCAGGTGGAGGAAATGATTTTTCCTTTACGAATCTTAGTTTTGGGTCCTGAACAACAAAACGAGCTGCAGGAACAACCGTCAGAGTAAAATCCAGCTTCCTGTTACAGGCTCGAGCAGTTGGAAAGAAAGACATTCAAGGTGTGCAAAACCTCAGGTACAAGTGACATCATCACTCACCCATGTAGACGTTTTCAGTGGAATTCCCCTTTCTGACCACGAGCTTCAGCTGCAACCAAACACAACGTGTTCAACAAAACGTAACAAAGGAACGAGTGTGTGTGTGTGTGTGTGTGTGTAGCTCTGTCGTACCTGCAGAAAGACTGTGCCCAATTTCTGAATTTCACTGGTGCCAACAGTCACTGTGGGACGACAAAACACAGCGTGATAAAAACGCTCAAATAGGACGGACGCTGTGTCACGTAGAAGCTCCCGCCTGAAACAGCGAGGCTCGTCACGGTTAGCTCTGTTATTCAGCTTCCATCAGCTGCAGACACTGAGGGGTTTAAACGTCCTCACAGACAGACTGAGAGTGAACCTGTAATTTGAGCTAAATTGGCCGTGCGCACTGGGTTTGCTCCTCCTTACCTCCAAACTTCCACTCCATGTCAACCAGCTGGTTGACCATCAGAGTCTGCCCGACAGCGAGCCTGGTCAGCGCTGCGTAGTGCTCCGCCCACTGCAGGAAGATCACATCAGACTCCTGAGACATGTGTTCACTGTTTAAAGGGACTTTTAAAGGTTGCCTGAGTAACATCCTAAGAACAGGTTTTATCAGTGACACTGAGTTGGTGCTAACACGTGCTAACACCTGTGAGCTAGCCCAAACGGACACACTTGCTCCTCCCTGTTGTTTTACACGAGTCAGCATGCGCACCACAGCCTGAGCATCACAATGATGGCGAGCTAAGTCACAGCTAGCTGGCTAACCAGCCTCACGTAGCCATGCCACGATACTAATGCCATGTTGCTCTATGAATGCATGAATGTCAGACAGGAAGCACTTAGAAACAGCACATGCTTGTGTGAATGCGGCACGCTGTGTAAAGCGCTGCACAGGCAGCAGCCCACCTACCCTTTAGCACTACTTTACTTACCTGCAGTGAGAAGTGAGCCGACTTTTCCTCGCTCAGTCCTGAGAAATGATCAGAGTGAGCAGGTTTGTGAGAGTAAATAATACGACTACCGTGAGAATGACTCTGAGGCCCAGAGGACTCGGATGCGTACCTAATGTCAGGAGGTCTTCTTTGATCTGCTCGCCTGTCAGGTTTTTCTTCAGGGCTCCTGAGGAGAAAACAGACACAGACACCTTCCTGTTACCGTTTATAGCTCCACCTGTTGAGTGTCAGGTTTTAAGTGCCGTGGGAAAATACTGTGCAGGTATCCCCACAAACACATCTGTACGGAGAGCACTGCTGCAGACACACCTGGCCTGTGCAGTAGGCGTGCAAACGTACACTGCAGCGTACACAACACCACAGATACCCCAAAGAAAAACACACTTCACTGGGATTCTGGGAAATGGAGGAAGTGAAACACAGGCAGAAACATGCTGTCTTTGAATAAAACCTGAAATGCAGCACAGCGGTTAGCACTGTTGCCTCACAGCAAGAAGGTCCTGAGTTCAATTCCACCATCAAGCCGGGGTCTTCCTGTGTGGGTTCTCCCCGGGTACAACGCCTCCCTCCCACAGTCCACAGACTGCAGGTAGTAGGTGAATGGTTGTCTGTGTGTTAGCCCTGCGACCTGTCCGCTGACAGCTGGGATAGGCCCCACCCCCCCACGACCCTGACAAGGATAAGAGGAAGAGAATGGATGGAACGTAAAATAAGATTTACTCATCCATCCATAAACCAAAAACACCCTTTCAGTGTTTATCTGTGACAATGATTCACTTCCTGTGATTGAGAGAACAGGAAGCTGGTACTAACGAGGGAGAATCCTTTTCTCCCGTTCATTTTCATTTCTGTGGTCTTTGTTCGAGCTCACTGTCATAACCTTGATGCAGACTCTGTATAAAGGACCAGATTAGTTAGAGATGAGGGAAAGGAAAAAACGACCACTCTGCTGTTTTCTCTGATTTCTCTCAACACTTTCACTGTTGCAGATCACATCTTATGGCTCGTGATAATCGCTGCACTTCTGTCTCAACTTTGCAAACAGAAACTCGCCCAAAATATTTGGCCCAGGTGTCAGGAGCACTTTGTTGTACGAACCTCTGCACCGAGGGGCTATACTTATCAGAAACTACCCGCATGGACCGCAGCCGGGCAGCTCATCAAGAATGCAGCAGCACATCGGGGCTGCACACAACACAAGTGGGAACAAAGGGAAGTGTTATCCATTTTCCACTAATTCTCTCATGCTGGCAGAGCTCATTCAGAGAAACACAACATGAAATGTGTTGAAAGAAGCCTTAGTCTTCGGTTACACCTGTCTGAGCCTGCTGCTTCCATCGCACTGAATCAAACACCACCAATAGTCCCCTATTTAGTTACATCCCAGGTCACATGATGCTGCTGTCACTCACACAAGTGCTTCGTAAAACCGTTACTGCAGGGAATGGATTTACAGCTCTATATGCCCTCATCGTGCTCAGCGCTGTGGCATCAACAGATACAATCTGACGCTCGGCTATAAATCAAAACCAGCCAAACTCGACTCCTTTTAACCTCCAAACACGTGACCCACATCCCACAGCCAGGAAAACAGCGCAGAGGATAAACAGAGCGCAGCACCGAGGCAACACGCCTCAATTCAGTTTCATTCATCACAACAGCAGTCGCCTCAAGGCGAAGGTAAAGACCCCACAATCATCCAGAGAAAACCCAATGATTAGGCGACAGCGGGAAGGAAAAACTCCCTTTAAACAGGAAGAAACCTTCGGCAGAGCAGGCTCAGGGAGGGGCGGGGCCATCTGCTGCAACCAGCTGGAGTGGAGGGGAGGAGCCAGAAATGAATAACTAATGATTAACAGGATATTTCTAACTTTAGAGATGTTGCGCAAATGGAAGAAAGCAGTCTTACATATTTGTTTAATATGTGCATTGAAGGACATGTCCTGGTCAAAAATGACTCCAAGGTTCCTCACAGCATTACTGGAGGCCAAGGTAATGCCATCCAGAGTAAGAATCTGCTTAGATACCATATTTCTAAGATTTTCAGGGCCGAGTACAATAACCTCAGTTTGATCTGAATTAAGAAGCAGAAAGTTAGCGGCCATCCAGGTCTTTATGTCTTTAAGACATTCCTGCAGTTTAACTAATTGGTGTGTGTTACCTGGCTTCATGGACAGATAGAGCTGCGTGTCATCTGCATAGCAGTGAAAATGTATGCTATGTCTTCTAATGATGCTGCCTAAGGGAAGCATGTATAATGTAAACAGAATTGGTCCTAGCACTGAACCCTGTGGAACACCATAATTGACCTTAGTGTCTGAAGAGGACTCTCCATTTACATGTACAAATTGGAGTCTATTAGATAGATATGATACAAACCACTGCAGTGCAGTACCTGTAATACCTACAGCATGTTCTAATCGCTCTAATAGGATATTATGGTCAACAGTATCGAACGCAGCACTGAGGTCTAGCAGGACAAGCACAGAGATGAGTCCACTGTCAGAGGCCATAAGAAGATCATTTGTAACCTTCACTAAAGCTGTTTCTGTGCTGTGATGAGCTCTGAAACCTGACTGAAACTCTTCAAATAGGTAAAGGGCGGGGTTATTACCTACAGTATGATACCTCACTCTCAGAGTGTTGACAGGTGTGTTACCAGCCTGTCTCTGCTCTTTTCCCGTCTGTCAGTGTAAAATTACAGTGAAGTGCTTCAATCTTACTCATTCTCTGATTTTACTCTTAACAACAGACTCTACCTGGTCTGCAGGTTAACAGAACTGCGTTTAGGTTGACGTTCTGATCAAGGAGATAAACGAAGGAAAATGGAAGCAACCTGATTCCCAACACCTAATCTGTGATAGCTGGATTTACGATGTCCGTGTTAGCCTCAGTGATGAAAGTGATGGATGATGAGTGTGTCTCCCACCCTGAGGCACCAGGAGGACGCTCTTCATCAGGTTCCTCAGAGGCCCGGCACTCATCCCGTGTTCCCCCGCGAACTCAGTGAGCTGCTGCATGAACCTCTCTGCCTGCACCCACCCACACACACACACACACACACAGAGAAAATGCATGCATTCATTTGCACATGCACACAAAAGGGCAGCTGATGTTTTACCTCGGTTCAGTTATCAAGGCTAATCACTAAGTCCAAAGTCCCATTAACATCAAAATGTGTGTGTGTGTGTGTGTGTGTGTGTGTGTGTGTGTGTTTGAGTGTGTGTGTTTGAGTGTGTGTGTGTGTGTGTGTGTGTTTGAGTGTGTGTGTGTGTGTGTGTGTTTGAGTGTGTGTGTGTGTTTGAGTGTGTGTGTGTGTGTGTGTGTGTGTGTGTGTGTGTGTGTGTTTGTGTGTGTGTGTGTTTGAGTGTGTGTGTGTGTGTGTGTTCACCTCTTTTGGCTCCAGGAGGAACTGGAACAGAATTTCAATCAGGCGATGAAACTGCTGCATGAAAGAAAAGAGGAGTTTGATTGTTTGAAACTTTGGTCAGATTTACGTTTCAGCTGCGGCTCAAAGACCGGCGTGCTGATTCACTCGTTTCCACCATCTTACTCTGTCTACCCCTGCCAGGCAGGGACAGAGGAACAAACCTGAAAAACTAAAAACGATTGGTCCACACGACTTATGAAAAACATCTCAACATGCTTTAATCGCCTTGCTGAGTCCACGTGTTCAGGCCTCGGGCTCAGAAGTAACCCAAAGGCTGAAGATCTCGACACGTCCGCTCAGAGAGACGCTACAGCGAACCAATTAAGTACCCGGATTAATGCCACCCTCCTCCCTGCATCTCCTCCACTTTGTGCGTGAGGAGGTGCGCTCACCAGAAAGGAGGTAATGAAGACTCACACTGAGTTTAAAGAATAAAGAAAGATTCTCTTCATCACAGTGAAGACTGACTCCTGTGACTCAGGTACTCATCTGCATCAGCCTGCAGATCACCATCAGACTGATGCGTTCCTAATATTCTGGATTATTGTACTGTAATCTGCTATTAACCAAACTGCTCTCTGATGTCACAACATGTCACAGCGAGGACCCGGGCTCTCAGCTCTGCTGTCAGTCTCAGTGACATCACGGCGCTCTCGGTGTAGGAGGTGGTGAAGACTGTGACATCGGTCCAGTTTTAATCACTGTACACACACCACCAGATGTGCTGAGTAATCAGATTACAGCTGAGCGGCAGCTCCTGGAGGTGTTAAACCTCCCTGCTTACACCGGTGTCCTCTTTAAATCCCGTTTACAGGTGTTTTTACCTCACAGAAATCCCGCCTGTCCTGAGCACACCGTCAGCTGCTGAGGGTCCGCCCCACAGCACCGTGCTGCACTGTTATTGGTGAGTAATAAACCGGGAGTCTGGACTCTGATGTTCAAAGCGGGTTCTGCTGAACACCGTCTGGTCACGTGACAGCGGCTGTGACTGCGCGCATCACGTGCACTTTAGTCTAACAGCTCGTGTCTGTTTTGAAGCCTGAGCAATCAGCTTGTTCACCCGGGGACACGTGTGCATCCCGTACAGGTACAGATGGGCCGTTAGGTGGGCTGTGACCGTTAACCTCCTTTCACTGACGTAACGAGCCCCGGGGCTCGGACAGCTTCCGGTAAAGCTGCCCCTTTAAAGCCGCGGACTTACCTGCTCGTTCAGTTTGTTCAGGTTCTGGAAGTCGGTGCCGACAGAGTCCGGTAAAACGTCTTTAGTGAAGTGAAGCTGCATCGTTTCTACCGGCTGACTGTCCCCAAAACAAACACAGCCCGCTGCGGAGCGCAGTTCCGGGTTATTGATGAGCGCATGCGCACAAGCACTATGAAAGCTCAAACCTCACGAAAACTTTTACTTTAGCTTGAAGGAGACAGTTTTTTATTAATTTATTTTTGTTCTTTTAAGCTGAAAAGTTCAGTTTTTGTTCTTTGCCCTTTCAAACTTTGAATGTTCTCACCACGAGTTTAATTATTTTGATTATTTTTATGCATGTGGATATAAAGCATGTGAGCCATTAATTCAATTTTATTTTAGGTGTATAGCCTCCTGAAGCAATAACAAGGCGCTTAATTTCATTGTTTAGCAAAATTTGTTTAAATGTTTAGTCATTAATATCAAATCAAAATCTTTATTTTGTTTTAAATAAATAAAAACGTATTCAGGAACATTATACATGTATTCATGTTATGTATTCAATGGGCTATGGTCTGTTATGCTAATTTACATTAGCAAATAATGAGACATTCATTATAATAATAATAATAATAAATGTTATTTATAGGCTTGAGGTCTCCTTATATTTGTGCAGCGAATTAAAAAAAATGTACACAAATAAATCAGAATAAAATGAACACATAAAAGCAGAAAATGATTGAAACGTGTGACGTAATGAAGGGGATGCAGCTGTGATCAGGTGGGTTTTGTGATGTTATTGAAAACAAGTTTAATTTTTGGAGAATTCAAAGCATCTATAAATACCAGATGTTCTGAAAACAGCTCACATCTGCATCATGCTGATACAGTGCAAAATGTCAGTCACAAGTCACGAGCCAATGAGCATGCCCCGGATGATCTTCTTTCCTGACACAAACATGGTCAAAACGCATTAAATAGACTTGATGTTTCACTCAGAGAGACCTGAAAAAAATCGCTGAGCTCATGAACTCATCAGCAAAGTGCTCGTAGAGGTCAGGCCGAGTCGTTTTCTCATCCTCTTCAGGAGGACTCAGGTCTTTTTGTAACTGCAGCTGTCGCCCCCTGTTGGCAAATTCGGGCAGCTTCTACGAGCTTCGATTTTCAGGCCTTCAATTCCAAAAAAAAAACTCCCAGTAAAGAAGCTGGATGCACTTCAGGAAGGCTGCTGGTGTGAAGTGTTGATTCCAGAAGGACTCGAGTGACTTTACGTGGCTGAAATCTTCCCTGTGGTCCAAATGAACAGCAAACTTTGTGCTGCTGGAAATCATGAAAAACCTGTTTTCCTGTGGATGTGATGCTTCTGGAAGACAATGATCCCAATAAAAATAATTATGAGACGGTAATAAGATCATTTCTAATGAAACCTGAGCGAGCCCTCTCAGGTCATCAGGTTCAGATCTTTGAACTGTGGGACTAAGCTGCCTGCTGACTTCAGATCAGTTACATCTGTGTGGACGTTCAATGAACAGCTCGGACACTTTCTGTCCACTCAGGCCCAGAGTCAGCAGTCGGGTTGTTTTATAATCATCTGTCATTGACACATAGGAACTATTATTCATGGCACAGCTGGCTCGTTCTGTCCCATCAGGGGGCAGTAAAGCCCGCGCTGTGGTGGAAACAGCGTGATGATGTGTTTTTTGCTCTTTGAGCGATGGGCTGAGATCATGACAGAGAAAATCCACGAAGATTGACTCAGTGCCACAGACAACGTGGTAAAGCGAGGCTGACTAAGAACACAGAGAGAGAGAGCCGTGTGTCGGTAATAATTGTGGCTCAATAATAGTTCCTGCTCTCATTTTTACCTCGCGGACAAAAAATGTGAGTTAACCGTTTCACCTGGGAAAGACCTGATCACTCCGAGCGACCAATCAGCTTCCACCTCCGCCTGCACCCCGCCCAAGAGAGAGAGAGAGCGAGAGAGAGCGAGAGCTGATGTGCAGCAGCATGCTTCCACATCGTGAACACCTCCTGCTGCCTGAGGATTAGAGCTCACTCTCCGATCTGCGCTCAACTTCAGCGGCTGCAAAGACCTCGTTCCGACTCGGCACCAAACTGCTTCCTCCAAAGTTCCCGCTGTGCAAGAACCAGACGCGTGCATGGTTATGTAAGTATTTTCCCGGCGAGGGCGCGGGGTGTTCGTCCCTCCAGGACTTACCGAGAGAGTTAGGAACGAGAAAGAATATGAAGTCTGCCGGGCAGAGTGCGCGTCGCTGCAGCTCTGAGCTCCACATGTGCGCACAGCTGCGCGCAGATGTGCAGCTGAGGGAGCAGAGCGCGATATGAGGCTCTCCGAGGAGCTTCTCCGTGTCTGCCGCGGACCGTAACCCCGTTAAAACAGTTTTAGTAAGCGCGTAATAACCGTGTTATAACCGTGTAATAAACGTAATACCCGTGTAATAACAGCCTGACTGCTCCGGTCAGTGCGTGCACAGCGGAGTGCGCGGGGACGGAAGGTCAGCGGGTTTTTCTGCTCTCGGTGACGGTGAGTTTACCTTCTGTGCCCGTGACAGTCCTGCTGTCATGGCAAGTATGAACACATGTGCGGCACACAAGTGAAAGTACTGATATGAGCGCACGAGGAGACATTAAAGAGAAACGGCTGAGGGGAGAAATCTGCGGGGGGTTGGGGGGTCACCGGCGGGGGTACACGGAGCCCTCGTGCTCCAAAAACACATCAGCACGGAGCAAACATGGTGGACATGTCTCAAAAATGTCCCAAACCAGGGGCGGATCTAGAAAAAGGTGGAAATCAAAGCTGCTTCCTGTAATGTGTCATTTATGTGGTTAAAATACAGCAAGTACACACATGTTTCATATAAACACACTCTGTAATGTTCTGATTGGCTTCAGCCCCCAAAATTAAACGTTACAGTTACACAAAACATGTAAATTTGGATTTTGTGCACCGTACAGCAACCATAACAAATAAGCATGTGGCCCAACCTGCACAACGTGAGGCGGATCAGCTACAAAGTCTTTCTAAAGTTTCACACTGTTAATATTTTATTAGAAATAATCAAACTGTTTCCTGCTTAAATTTACACCAAGCGTCAGAAATCTGCTCCGTCAAACCGAATTTTTCATGATGTATTGGGTTTATAAACTGTTTACCTCACTTTATTCGGTGTCAGTCTTCTCAGCACAACCTCACATGTGTGAATTTACAGTTATTTTTTCATTCTGACACACTGTACTGTCACACAAAGAAAAAGTTATATTGTTACTGTAACAAACACAAACATGTTTAATCATTTTCATAACTTGAAATGAAAATAAAACTTGTACATTTTAAAAACTTTTGCAAAAGTTTTGCAAACAACAAAGTTATCAATCAGCTGTTCTGCATCATATAAGATGCCACATATATTATTTGTGCCAGTCCAAAAAATAGTTTCTGTCCACTGTAAGAGCGAGGATCACATCACAGCCTGATACCTGCAGGCCTGACAGCAGCAGGTGTATCACTCCTCCTGTTTCACACCTGCACACAGCGTTTACACTGCAGTCTGCCTTTGGTGGCAGCTGTAGAACTGACACACAAAACAACAACCACACTAACTACACTCTAACTACACAAAACTACACAAGGGGTGTAGATCCGCCCCGTCCCAAACCGACGCACACACGTTTAGAAACGCAGCTGAATGTGAGTCTTTGTGTTTTTAAGGAAGCGTTTTTCATTTTTGCACATTTTGGTGGTGGGTGGGGTACTGAGATTACCATATTAGGAGGTTCCAATGACATCATCCACATCCTAAAGGTGAAAAAGTGTCTGAAACTGAGTGTTGAGAGCGCCCTAAGTTTCAGGCTCACAGGGATTACCCAGCATGCACTGGGCTCAACTGTGTTTAATATAAACGTCCATCATGGAACAGGCAGAATAAGAAGAACAGGCCACCTTAGATCAGCTCCAAACAGAACTGCAGTGATTTCATTTGTTATATTTTAAACAGATTTGATAAATGTGATCTCTGTGGTTTGAAATAAGTGTTCTCATAGTTCAAAATGAGTTTCATACTGAGACTGAGGTTCTGGGGAATTCTGACCTGCAGGTTCTCTGTGACTCAGCGTGGTCAGGAAACTGATAAGACAGTGGCTCACTCTGTTTCAGTCTGCAAAGGGTTTATTCTGGATATGACATCATTTGTTTACAGATCATTCATAATATGCAGTTAATAATTCCTCAAATATTTCCCCCAAAAACACTCAGCAAATTTAATCTGTTAATAAATACCAGAAAATGAGAGCTGTGCAGTCTCTCTCAGCTTAAACAAATAAACCTTTTACTTCCTTGTGTGAGGGTTACAAGAACCCAGTCAAGCAACATTTGCATAAGCACATCTGACACATCTGGCACATCTGTCAGTGGGACACAAGCAGCTGCAGCTGGATGACAAGATAAAACCTGCAGACAGACTTGATATGATTTCAGCTGAGACATGGTGACTTTTATTTTCAACAAATGAAGTGTGAGCATAAACCATAGACTGTATACAAAAGATGGACGTGGTTGGCATGGTGTCACCCATCAGTTTGTGAACATTTTGTCACATTTCAGGCCGTCGGCGTTTTGGAGGCACAGGACGTGGTTAGCTTGGTGGTCAGGCGGGAGCGTCACATAGATGCAGGCGACCCAGTCGCAGATTTTTCTGTGGAACTTCAAAGAATTCCATGTTTTCAGAGAGCAAATCGAAAATATTATCTAATTATTGTAATTTACTTTTCCTTTTAATAACATTGTTTATAATAAAAAAAAGTTTCTCTGTGTGGGGAAATCGGCATTGGCTGACACGGAAGTGGCCACGAAATATCCCGAGACCTCCAGGAGAGTCCCGTGGTAAGATGACGCTGAAATGATATTAAAGTGTTTTAGGAAGCCCATCGGGGCGTGCACGCTCCCATTTGTGTAACTATTTTTAAATTCCAGTAGAATTACAACCACATAAGCTAGTGCAATCATTTTTTTGCATATGAAACCGGAGGAGTCGTACTTGCATAACATGCATTCAGCTTGTTTTCTTCCACAAACGGCTTTAGCAACAACAAAAACATTAGAATCCAGAAACACGCTTTGCAGATCCGATCAGCTGCTCATAGCGCTTCCTACGTTGGAATAAACGTCAGCGCGCGCTATCGCATGTTACCTGCAAAAACCGGAAGTGATGCCATTTTTCGTGGGCAACGTGGTTTTTTCATTACAGGGCCTTTCAAAGGTTTCCTGGTGTTTCCTGTTTGACTTTGTGCCTCTCTGTGTCGTTCCTGAGAGGCTCCGAACTCAAACGGCACTGTTGGAAATTGTTTATTTTGATGCTGGATGTTTTTTTGCAAATTGTGCACAATAATATTTATTTAGATTTTTCCTGCTCATCAGCAAGATTAAAATAAAATCCCAGAATTTCACCAACACGGAAAAACTTTGATCAAAATGCTCCAACAGCACAAACACAGTCCAGAGGTCCAACTTATTGACTCCGGTTAGCTGAGGTGAAGCCTAGCACACAGCTGACAGCTGCAGCACAATGCACCTGTCGGTCAAAGAGGCCACGCCCCCAATCATGCAAACTTTAATCCAGGTGAATTATGAAAATGTGCACAGGTGTTACAGAGCAGCAAAGAATCCAGCAGTTTGTGTATCAGGTTGTAAACATGTTTATTTCTGCTGTTACGTTTTAACATGCGAGTCTATGGGGACTGACTCACCGCTGCCTCTGCTGGACGCTCATGGAACTGCAGGTTTTAGTGCTTCAGCTGCTGGAGGTGACATGTAGTGACCACTAAGCGCCGCAGCTGCAAAAGACACACAACAGTGTTTCATGTCGTGAGGCCGTCTGTGCAGCAGCTGGGATCAGACCCCACCTCCAAAACAGTGCTCTCATTAGAAGCTTCTGTTAACTGAAGGATAAACACGAGGTTAGACTTCATTTCTCCCGCTGACATCACTGGGTGGTGCAAAGATTAGAGTAAAGTCTTACACAACCGATTCGTTTGTAATTAGCGCCGATGTGGAAGGTGGGCTGGGGCTGGCCTGAGGCTGCGATTACCTGTAATCCTGGCTGTCAGCAGACAGGCAGCAGTGTAAGCTTTTGACTTTTGCTTTGACGTAGTTATGTTTGAAGCCAACGTGCTTTCAGGAGGAATTCCAAGCATCTTACACCACCCAGATGTTGGCTGGAAGAAAAAGCCCCGCTGCTGTTTGCACAGGTTTGTGCAGTGACAGGTGAGAGCACGGCGGTGGAGGCCATTAAACTCAGCTGATGCGTCTCAGCTGCACAAAGCTCAGTGCTAGAAAGATAAACAGTCCTGCAGCTCAAGCGTGAAACATTCACCTCTGACAGCAGAGCAAAGGCGCCGTCACTGTGAAGCTCGCCTCCTCATTTCCTGTCACGTGTCTGCTGCTCCAGCGGTGGATGTTCGCCCTGAGCGCGGTCTCTAACAATGAGGTCAGTGTGTGTTTATCACCCTCTCGCTGCAGTGTCCGCCGTCTGCTCACCGTGTTGGATGGTGTTCTCCACCTGATGCAGGACTTTGTGATGTAGAGATGATGTTCTGGACATTATCTTTCACCTGAGAGGAGGAGTTACCTTCAGAAAAGGCCCACAGTAAAAGTCCACTGTGACCTTTACAGGTGTTTATCATATAAATGTGCCCTCAGGGATGATTATTGGACGATGTAAAGGCTCCATATTTCCTCCATTTCTCTCACTCAGTATCAGCAGATACGTAAAGCCGGGATCATCAGAGCCGGAAAAAAGTTGGATTGGTGCTTTTTTTTTTTATCAAATAAGAAGCGATATCTGGAGACGCTCAGTCTTAGCAATCTTTGATTTGTTGAAGTTTCTCTAAGTGTTCGGTGTATCTAAGCTAAGTTAAAGCATGGGTTTCACTCTGTAGCCGCTGTGCATGTTGGTGGCACCGTGCACGGAGCAGTTAGAGGCTCTGAACCTTTGGACGTTCGTCCACAGTCGAGCGTCGTGCATGATAGACGTGCATGCGTGGATAATAGAGGCTCAGACAATAGAGCACTCTGTTTTCAGTGTCCGGGTTTTTGATGTTAAACATTGAGCCGTTTATTTGTAGCTCGATGTTCTGATGGAAGAGTCGCGATGCCGTGGTTCTGTGAGGAGTCCTGGTTTACAGTTCAAAGTGGGAGCTTGTGGCAGTTTGTGTTCTTCGTGGCTCTGCTGGAGGAGCCGCATACCTTCGTTCTGTACAATAGGAGCCGAAGCACACAATGTATGAAGTGTAAAGGCTCCATCTGAGCTGGAAGGGGCCATAAAGTACATGACAGATGAGGAATGCTGCCCCCAAAGAGTTAGAGAGAGACCCTGAGGAGCTGACCCCCCTCCCACACACACACACACACACACACACACACACACACACACACTGGGAGTGAACAATCCCCTCTTGCAATGCGCTCCTTAATCTGCAGCCACCAGACACAACTTTGATGTGAAGCCCCCCCTCTTGTCCCCTTTCGGTGGGCCCCTCACGCTGCCCTCCATCCTTCCTCAGCTCCTCGGATTCTTTCTCACTTCCCTCTGTTTCTGTTTCTCAGAGCTCAAACACACGGCCTGAAACGTGTTAAAGATGTGCAGCGAGGGCGAAGCAGGAAGGGAGCTAACGCAGCCATGGTTACCAGGGGTGCAACAATACACAAAATTCACGGTTCGGTTCGGTTCGATACTTCGGTGTCACGGTTCGATATTTTTTCGATACAAAAAAATGTTCATGCCTTTTTAATTTGTCATTTATTAAAATTATAAATATATATTTTAACTCAAAAGTACAGTTTTTAAACTTAATGTTGCTGAAACAAAGTAATAAAAAAATAAATCTATCTGATGGAGAAATCACTCGTCTTTTGAAAAGAGAGTTTATTACAGAGAAATGGCTCTTTCCAAAATAAAAGCTATACTATACGCTTCTTCTGGGCTATATTCTCAGCAGCATATTAAACATATCAGGTCCCCATAAGCAGACTCATGTGCTGACGGCTGTCTAAATGACTCGGGTAAAGTCTGTAGCATGCGTGCTTGTTGTTTTTGTCTGCTTCCACTTGTCTTTGCACTAGGATGATGTCGGCGTAAATGTGCAGTCATATTCGTTGTGTTCCCACGAGTGCTGTCAGCGTTAATCTCGTTAAAATGACATTAACGCCATAAGGCGGCAAATCTCCGTTAACAAGTTACCGCAGATCGCCCCGTGCGTGAGGCTCGACGGCATCAACACGTTAACGAGCTAACTGCGCTAACGCACTAGTTCCCACCAATGTAATTGAGCATTGCGTGGCACATCCAACATACTGTTTTACTTTTGTCCATGACGCGCTGACCATCAGGGTCATGCTTCACATGAAAACCAAGATAGTTCCAAACGCCAGATCTGAATGAGGGTGGGGGAGGTTCAATTTCGAGTAGCGTTGAGGCAGTTGCCATGTTGCAACGAGCTTAACTTCTGTCTCACTAGCTTGTGCTGCGCTCAGTGGATCTGCGCTCGGATCTGCGCACAGACAGCATCG
This sequence comes from Oreochromis niloticus, assembly GCF_001858045.2. Lineage (NCBI taxonomy): Eukaryota > Metazoa > Chordata > Actinopteri > Cichliformes > Cichlidae > Oreochromis > Oreochromis niloticus. The sequence goes on from NC_031984.2 coordinate 1,155,127, forward strand.
TCAGAAGAAAAGTTGATAAAATAATTTTAAAATCTTGTATTGTTCGATACATATGCGTACCGAACCGAAAGCACTGTATCGAACGGTTCAATACCGCTACGAGTATTGTTGCACCTCTTGTGGTTACGTGTAGTTTTAGATGGAGAATGGGTCAGCAGGTGCAGAAACATTACCATCTGATCTCCAGTGTTAACCAGGAGTGGTCGGTTCTCCTGCAGACAGCATAAACGATGCTTCAACATCCACCAGGGGGCGATACCTGGTGGATGTGTATGGATGAAAGAGATCCCAGCTCCATCTAGGCAAATATAAGCTCTTCCACAGCATGTCTTTATCCCCCGCCCCTCCCTGAGCCTGGTTCTGCCGGAGGTTTCTTCCTGTTAAAAGGGAGTTTTTCCTTCCCACTGTCGCCAAAATGCTTGCTCATAGGGGGTCATATGATTGTTGGGTTTTCTCTGTATGTGTTATTGTAGGGTCGACCTTACAATATAAAGCACCTTGAGGCGACTGTTGTTGTGATTTGGCGCTGTGTAAATAAAATGTTGAAGTGTGTCTGAGGTTGCTGTCCAGCCTGTTGGGTTCAGCTGCCGTCCTCTGTGGCGATGGCAGATTTGGGTTTCAGTCATGTGCATTTCTCACGTCATGTCGCTGTCGTCTCCCATGTGATGTAGAAACATAGTAACTCTGAGAGGTTGTGCCGTTTGTTCTTTTTCTCTGTGGGAGTTTCCGTCATGTTAAATTTGCATAGCTTTTGTCTTTGTGGTGACAGATTTTCCCCCTGTGTGGTTCTGGTGTCGTGTAGGCAGCAGGAGACAGAGAGTGTTATTCTGTATGTGACGGCTGATGGCAGCTGCGATGCCGAGCACCGTCGCCGAGCACTGCTTATAGTACTGTTACTATAAGCAGTGCTATATACTGTTGTTGGGGTTTAGTCTTTATGTCACAGCATGAGGTGAAGATGCAGAAAGCTGAGGCCAGAAACTAAAGTCTTTAAATGAAAGTAGGAGCAGGGACCGTGGCCCTCGGGACTGCTCATCCTGCCCTTTGCCCTCCGTCAGGCGACCTGCAGGTTTCGCCGTCAGCTGAAGGTTGTCGGCACGTATGAGGTGGAGTGTTTCTCCTGCTTCTGATGAGCTTAATTGGACACATCAGCAGCAGAAACTAATCCAGGTCTGACGGCTGGCTGAAGCTTTAAGACCCTCTCCCCCTCACTGCCTTCCCCCCGTCAGATTAACTCTTTCCTACCATTTCTGCGTCTCACAGCGAGCGCGGCCATTTCAGCCTCTCGTCAGACCTCGTCTTCTTCAGGCACCTGTTGGGTTTCACTGTGGGTGAAAGGTTGAAAGCGTGGGGACTCGGAGCAGTGTGCTGTTTAGTGTCTGAACTCTTTCACCTCTCCGGAGGGGGAACTCCTCACCCGGGACTTCCTGCTGCCTGCCAACCATGTAAGTGTGTGTGTGTGGTGTGTGTGTGGGTGTAATTACTCACGTTGTGGGGCCACAAATCTATCCCAACAGTCACATTGTGGTTTCTGTCCTTCCTCCTGGGGATAAAGCTGATTCTAGCATAAAATCATTGGATGTGAAGTTTAGAGAGAGGCTTTCGGGACTTGTTTGGATCTTTTGTAGCCTGGAGAGTGAAATCGTCTGCAGGTGTGCATGTATTTGATCAGGCGTGAGGCTTGAGCGGTCACAAACTGAGTTAGAGTGTCTGTGTCGCTCGTGCTTTCGTTCCAGACCAAACTAACAGGATGTGTCCGTCCACCGAGACGGGAAACTCGAACAGGAAACTAAGAAACCTTCAGTGCAGCTGACACGAACGTTCGGCTTTCAGCAGAGCAGCTCTAGATCCTACCTGTCATCACAGAGCGGGCTGGGTGATTCATTCTGAGGTCATGACTGAGCTCTCACACGGTTAACGAGAAAAGCTAAAAAACATTTTACTTAAATGACCCTTGACCCCTGAGCGCTGATTGCTGATCCACACCAGATCAGAGCTTCCACACCTGCATCCACAATGGCGGCAGGCCGGTGGACTTCAAATTTCCTTGCCTGCTGCCGCCCTGTTTATTTTCATCCACTGAATTTCAGTGACATTCACTGGTGGATCCAGTCTGCTCCTGATGGAAAACAGTTCATGTGTTCGAGTGTGCAGGAAGCACCTGGCAGAGTCATCCAGGTGGTTGTTTTATGGTTCAAAGCATGTGAGAGTGCACGATTCCAAATGTGCACACAGCACAGAGGATGCATGTGCGTTTGTGTAGCTCCTACACTCAGTTTGACCCCAGTGTGCACACAGTTTATTGCAACATGTGAGGAAAACCTCTCAGCAGTCTTCACAGAAACGTGAGGAGTGCTGAGAGGAGGTGAAGCTTGCACAGAGCACGTCTAAACTTCACCTCATTTAACGCTCTTTTGTTCGCTGTTGTGAAGTGATCACAAGTCTGCTGAGTAGAGATGGGAATTTATACGAATTGAATGGTTTTGATTCCATTATCGGTATCGCTCATCAATTTGACTCTTGCATTATTTCTGAGTGAGTCCTCATTGGCTCTGCTTTGAGTGTCACCACGGTCTCTAAGCAGCGTATCAAAGAAGTTCATGCAGATTAACTGCATGCTGCGGATCAAATGTTTGTGTGTGTTGGAGGTGTTTCCCCTAGTTGTTGGCTCATTTTCTTCAAAGTAATTCAGTAGATTACTTAATTACTCCCAGGAGAAATGAGTTTGTTGCACTACTCGTTGGATTACTTTAAGTTAAATGACCTGAAACACATAATCACCATTTAACAGGCGACACAGATGCTAATGACGGCATCGTAGTATCCCGTATGAACAAAAAGTCGACACACAGACAGGTTCAAACACAGCCCGACTGTTAAAGCTGGGCTGAGGTCCGCTTTGACTCTACATTCGTGGTTAGCTTAGCATTAGCATGCTGTCTGGCTAGCTTAGCCTTTAGCATGCATTCTGTGCAGACAATGTATCTGTTTGTGTTGTGGATCCAGTTTCCACTTTACTATCACACTCTCATCCTTTTGTGCAATAAAACTGAAAGTTGTGCCCATGTCCACGGATTGTAGTGAAAACCTGCAGAGGCAGCAGTGGGTCAGTCCCTTATAGACTCCCATGTTAAAACTTTCCATGTTTACAGCCTGATGCGCTGTTTGCTCTCTGTGGATCATTTCCTCCTTCACAACAACTGTAGCGGGAAGGATGTTTCTATAACTCACGTGTTTGAATTATCAGGGGCGTGGCCTCTTTGACTGACAGGTGGATGGTGACACAGGTGATTATAGCTGCTAGCTGTGTGCTAGCTTCACCTGAACTGGAGCTCTGGACCGTGTTTGTGCTGTTGGAGCCTCTGGAGCATTTTTAATGACATCATGTGACCAATATTGTGGCTGCTGCGAGGTCACTGCACTAACAGAGTGTCTGAGGAGGCGGAGCTCCAGGTCTGATGAGTGGATGTTACTGAGCACTGATTAGCAGGTAACTGTGTCCGTGTGTGATGTTCCCATCTAGTCTGTGCCAACCAAGCTAGCTCACTGTAATTAATAACTTAGAGGCCAGAATCTGTTGGGTGACATCACCGTGGCAATGTCCAACTTTCATATACAGTCTTTGCTTTCATACTAAGGTGCTGCAGCAAAGTCCAGTGTCACATAAAGAAGGATTATTTTGAGCTGTGAATCATGCAAAGCTGCTGGAGTCCAAAAACAAAGACGAGCTGGAACAGAAAGAGAAGATAACCTTAATCACTCTGCGATGGTTCAGTACCCGACGTCTGCAGGTTTCTCTGCACGGGCTAGTTTGGTAGAGACTGACCTTTAACCTTGCTGAAATCCTAACCTACACACACATCTGTGGTGTAAACACACACACACACACACACACACACACACACTGATAGGTTTGTGTGTTTACATCAGGTTTGTTTGGGCATGTCAGATCAGCTCCCACAGATCAGCGTGGAAGGGAGGAGCCAGATGCGAACTCTTGGAGAACAGGCAGTGCTTTTATTTACAGTGATAAATTAGTCCAATAGGCAATGCAAATGCACAAACAATCAATCAGTTTATTTATAAGCACATTTGAAAACAACACAGGTTGACCAAAGTCCTGTACGTAGTAAAAAACTAGAACAAACAGAGAATGAAACACAAACTCAGTAACAATTAAAAGAGTAAAAATGTGTTTCAGACGTGTTTTAAAAATGTCGAGCGTTGGAGAGATCCTAATATGCAGAGGCTGTTCCAAGTGTGGGCGCATCCCGCTCTCCTCAGTTTTTTAGCCTGCGTCTGCGTTTCTCCTGTGCTGCGTGTTACAACGTCCTGTGACTCTCCCAGCTCAAACCTGCGCTCCTGATTCTCCAAAACCTTTGTCCCCGTCGGAAATCCTGGAGCAGCCAAGCAGTCAGGCTGTCTTCTCTCACTTCACAACACCAGAGTTACTACCAGGCTTGGTGAAATATTCTAGCGCTGGCCGTTGCCTGCCAATCATCCGCCAAAGTGTCGGATGATTGCAAACAGCTGGAAACAGCTTCCGGGTCAGATGCCCTTCAGCGCCTGACTTCCGGAAGAGCAACTTCCGTAAACAACCCCGGGAATGGAGAGGGAGAAAAAACAGGAAAGAAAAAACCCTCAAAACAAAACGCCCGCCCAGGTCGGCGGCGGGGACCGTCCGATCGTGACACGTCTTTACCTTGGCTTTTATTATTTTCTGTTTCATCCATTTCTTCCTTCTACCTTTCCTTTGCTCCCTCTTCCAGCTTCCGTGTGCTGTTCGGTCGTTCCTTCGGTTTCCTTCGATGCTTTGATCCTTTCTCACTGTGACTTTATTTGCTCTTCTTTCCTCCTGATTGTTCACACAGATTCTCGTGTTTGTGCTCGTGGAAATGGAAGCCTCTGTCGTCACGCTCAGCCGAGCCGCAGTAATGCCCCATCGACGCACTTCTCCTTCTTCTTCACACTGTTTGAGTCGAACGCACTCTTGACGTGCGGGCGTGAGCGTTTCGAGCTCCGCTTCCTAAAAAACTCTGAGTGAAGCTGCTCATCATCATCATCATCAACTGTGTCATTAAAGCAGCGCTTCAGCGTTAGGAAGGAAGTCTGGAGTATCCGAGGAATTCCATCCCTGAGCGAGGCCACAGCAGCGATTGTTGATTGTATCCTCTCTGCTCAGGATGTGGGACGGGCGTGTAGGTCACAGCTTTATGTTAAACATCCTTTCTTATTTTCGTTCTTTAACCTAAAGCAGTGATTAGCTCGTCCTGTCAGGTCTTTCTGCTGCCTCTCCAGAGAGGCCGAGGGACTCCGCCTGCACCGTCGTTCTCGTTCTTCTCTCAGCCAATCAGAACCTTTCTCCACCTGATGGAGAAACTGAGATCCTCTCCGAACGACGACAACGAGGTAAATGGTGACCGGTTCGGCCTGAGGGAAGACTTGAGACAGGAAGGGCGGAGCTAGCGTGTTGTATTTCAAAAAAAGAGTGAGGAGTAATTAACTCGATTGCTGGAGGTGTCACTCTCTCTCTCTGATGCAGCCCAGCACTACCTGTGTGTGACGGGGGAGGCGCTAAAAAGCTCGCTTCAGAGGCGGGAACTGAGGGATAAAGATGGTTTAACTGGATAATCTGAAAACCACGTGTTTCACACAAACACTTTTTTCTAACATTCACACTTAGTAACGCAGACTGGGGATCAAACCACCGACCTCACGATCAATAGGTGACCTGCTCCACCACCTGAGCTCCACCCCTGACTACTCAGGTCCCAAGCCCCAAGTCCAGGTGCCCGAGGACCTGAGGAAGAGGAGCGTTATTCCGAGCAGACGTCCCCGACGGCCGTGATGCTGACGGAAACTGTCTCGTGTTTTTGTGCTGCAGGTTTGAGAAGGAGTCAGCACAGACACGGGACCAGTCCAGCGCCACCGCCATGCCTTCCAACAAATACTCTGCTGCTATCATGGAGGAGAGCAACAACATGACAGCCACAGTGAGTCTCGCACACACACACACACACACTCATGGCCACTCCCCCAGCCGCTGCCTGAGCCAGCTGTGGGTTTAAAGGAGTGTGTGTATCACTGCCAAGGCAGATGCCCGGGCAGGACCGCCAGCATGTTACATGAGTCTAATTGAGAATGCACGTTGGCTGACAGGCCGCATGCATGCACGACACACACACACACACACACACTGACACACACACACACACACACACACACACACACAGCTGAGGCGGAAACCAGAAATGTTTGGGAGACAGAAGGAGGAAGGAGTTGAAGCGAGGAGGAAAGGATGGAGGGAGCACAGTGGCCTCTTTATAAGCTCAGCAAATGGATTCACTTCACACACACACACACACACACACTGACACACACACACAGACACAGACACACACACACACACACTGACACACACACACACACACTGACACACACACACACACACACACACTTGGCTCCTCCTGTCGTCCGTTACTACCTCTTCCTCTTTTTCACCCGTATATCACCCCGTCACTTCTCCACCACCATCTGCTTCTCTTTTCTTCTCTTCTTTCTCCACTTTCACCTCCTCCACCTCCTCCTCTGCCCGTTTGTCTCGTCTCCATCCCTCCTTTCGTTCCTCTGTTTGCTCGTCTCCACGCCTGCAGTAATAATACGGCAGCTCCAAGTGTTTGTGCAGCTTTTCTTTTCTGCTCTTTGGGATTCAGGGAAAGTCGGGCAGCTTTAATCCGTAACACTTCCTACTCAGGGAATAATGTCAGGTTTTCCTTATCGTGTTTTATTTTCCATAAGCTGATCCCTGTGACATTCCGTGTCCGGGGTTGGGCAAAGAGCAGCAGTGAAATATTTAAAATGATCCATGAGGAGGACAAACCCCGCCCCATCATGATTAGCTCTAATGATGTGCTGACCTCCACGGTCGCTTTCACAGCTGTGACACGTGTCATACAGGTGAAGGTGGACGGGTCCAGCTCCCCTCAAACACCAGCATGAATCAGCATCAACCATAACCACGGCTTATGGGGGGTGAGGGTACACTCACTGGGTTAGGGTTGGGTTAAGTCCCCCCACGGGTGCGTCCTAACTTCGTGTTAGGACGCACTCCTTCACTCACCCTGCACAGGAGGAGGTAGGAGGAGTGTGAGATACAGGGGTGGCTCATGACACTGGCAGTGTAGACAGATAAGCGTGTTAAACACAAATGCACACACGTGGAAGTCCGAGCTAATCCTAAGCAGGAAATACGAGGCCCCAGTTTTTGGCGTACTTTTCGCTCCTTTCCAGCCCCCTCGGGTGAAAACGCTCCGCCCTGTGTTTCTACTCATTTTGGCCGTCTAAGACGATTTGACAGCATCATCGGAGCGCCGCAGGTCAGTCTGCTGCATGCCGAGGAATGTGCGTGACGTAGCCTGCGAGGCGTCGCAGGGTCACACCAGCCAGAGCGGCTCTCAGTAAACACATTTTTATAGCTTGATCTTGTAAAGAAGCATCGGTGACCACAGCAGCAGGCCATAAAAGGAAGTGAGGCGGTGCTGTGTACTTCCTGTTGAGGCGCAGGGCTGAGATCCAGGAAAGCAGGTTTGGGAGGACGGTGAGGATGATGACGGCGTGTGTGCTGACCTGGCCGACGCAGAGCCGTGTTTTGGTTCTGGAGTGAAACTAAACGAGGCAGAATGAGCGATTTAACACTTCACGTCTGAAGAGCTTCAGTCAACCGAGAGTGGAGAGGAAGGATCATGCTGTCGGTGACAGTGTCTGATTGACCTCACCTGGGCCTCATCATCACTCTCAGATACACATTTATTATTTATTATTAGCCTCCAATAGTAAAAACAGTCTTAAATTCAGTTCTTTAATCTCTGTCCTTGGCTTTGATAGAAAGCCCTGCTAGCTCAGGCAGTCCAGCATGCAGCTCTTCATCTCTGAGCTGCTGGAGTCTGTGGGGAGCCTCCAGTGGCCATTAGAGGAAGTGCAGGTTTGGACGCTGAGGGTCAGAGTGCTGTTTCACAACATGAGTGTGAGTGGCAGGGATGAGAATCAGCACCTTCAAGTCTTTCTTTCAAAAGTCTTTTTATTAGACAAAGGTTTCAATGCAAAGTAAACAATAACACAAAATGCTTCAGAATTATTCAAAATTTCAATCTTGTTCCCACCCTGACCCTTAAAACAACAAATAATTGGCAGCCTGCTGCGAAACTAAACCAAAAACACAGAGAAAAGACCCCAAAAAACAACAACAAACAGACTCATAAAAGAACAGAAAGAAAAAAAATATGAAGGGGGGGGGGTCCTTGGACTACTCGGTAACAGTAATTGTGGGCCTTTTAAAGAAGTCCATAAAGGGGGACCACAGTTTATAAAATTTATTTTTAGACCCACGAACTGTATATCTAATTTTTTCTAAATCCATACAGGACATTATATCTTTTAGCCATTGTGTGTGTGAGGGGGGAGAAGAGTCTTTCCACTTCAGCAATATAGCTCGCCTGGAAATTAGGGAGGCCTAAACCTCCAACCGGCTTGGGCCTTTGAAGAATAGATTTCTTCAATTTGGGAGGTTTACCATTCCAAATAAACGAAGTGATTAGTGAGTCTAGAGATTTAAAAAAGGATTTTGGAATCAGGATTGGGAGGCATTGAAAAACATATAAGAATTTTGGAAGTAGCATCATTTTCACTGAGTTAATCCTACCTATTAAAGGTAAGGATAATGGGGACCATCTGGACAGCATGTGCTTGCACTGTTCCAGCAGGGGGAGGAGATTCTTCTTAAACAAACAATTAAATTGCTTTGTGACACATATCCCAAGGTAATCAAAGTGATCTGTGACTATTTTAAAGGGAACATTTGCCAAGTCCAGATTTCGAGCCCTCTCGTTAATCAAAAACAGTTCACTCTTGTTAATATTAATTTTGTATCCAGAGAGCTGACTAAAACCATTCACTATATTAAGTACAGAGGGTAAGGAGGTAAGCGGGTTGGAAAGAAATAGAAGAAGGTCATCGGCATACAGTGAAACTCTATGCTCAATCCCCCCCCTCCATATGCCTTTTATGTCCCCACTACCACGGACTGCAATTGCTAATGGCTCAACTGCAAGGGCAAAAAGCAAAGGGCTTAAAGGACAGCCCTGTCTCGTTCCGCGGTGGAGCCTAAAATGGTCAGAGTAGCGACAGTCAGTTACCACTGAAGCCGTGGGGCTTCCGTAAAGAAGTTTGATCCATGAGCAAAATAAGGGGCCCATTCCAAACCTTTCTAAAGTAAAAAACAAATATTCCCACTCCACCCTATCAAATGCTTTTTCCGCATCCATAGCAATAAGGCATTCAGGCACGACATGGCCAGGGGCATAGATAATATTAAAAAGTCGCCGTATGTTAAAGAAGGCATGCCGATTTTTTATAAAGCCAGTTTGGTCAGGAGAGATTATAGCAGGAAGAATTTTTTCCAGCCTGTGCGCCAGTAGCTTAGACAGAATTTTAACATCCGTGTTTAACAGAGATATAGGCCTATAAGAAGCACAGTCAGTCGGGTCCTTGCCCTTCGTAAGTAACACTGTGATACAGGCCTGGTAGCATGATGAAGGAAGTGCCCCAGAGTTTAGTGACTCTGTAAAAACTTCACAAAGGAAGGGAGCCAAATCGTCCGAGAATATTTTATAAAAGTCTGCAGAAAATCCATCAGGACCTGGAGATTTCCCACATTGCACAGATGCTATTGCCGCCTGAATTTCCACCTTTGAGATAGGGGCTTCCTGAGCTCTGGGGAGAGCGAGGGCATATCAATGGAGTCAAAGAAACCATGTAAATCTTTTACATTAACAGTAGACTCTGATGTATATAACTTAGAATAAAACGAAGAAAAAATGTCATTAATCGCCTTCTGATCCCTAGTCACCACTCCATTGTCCGCCTTCACGCCAGTTATGATTTGTTTAGCCCTAATACCACGCAGTTAGGTGGCCAAAAGCTTACCGGTCTTTCCACCATGTTCGTAAAAATCGCTCTTGTTCCTAATCAGACATCCTTCCACTTGTCGAGTGGAAAGTAGATTGAGTTTGGTTTGTAAGCTTAAGCGTTTTTTATATAGCGCCGGTGATGGTGACTGAGCGTACTGCCTGTCGATGTTTAAAATCTGGTCTGAAATAAGCCTCTATTCCTGCTGTGCACACTGTCTTTTAAATGCTGCCACTGAGATGATTTCTCCTCTCAGAAATGCCTTCAGAGCCTCCCACACCGTCCTGTTTGGCATACCAGGTGTTCTATTCTCGTTAAGAAAAATTTTAACTTTAGAAGAGATGTTAGAAACAAATTGTTCATCCGTGAGCAGCAATGGATCCAATCTCCTGAGCTTTCTCACAGAGTCGCAGCCCTGAAAAGCTATTTTGAGCACAAGGGGGGCATGATCAGAGACAGTAATACTTTCATAGCTGCAGGATCTGATACTATTAATTAGCAAATTGTCAATAAAAAAATAATCTATTCTAGTGTAGGTGTGGTGTACATGTGAGAAGAAAGAATAATCTCTACCAGTAGGGAACAAAAACCGCCAGGGATCCGTGAGACTATAATCTTCAAGAAAAGGCTTGACATAAGGTGCAGATTTATTAAGGGTAGCAGGTTTGGGGGATGAATGATCTAAAACCGCATCCAAATAAAGATTAAAATCGCCCCCCAGAATCAAAGAGTGAGTATTTAAGTCTGGGAGATGTGAAAACAGGCGTTGAAAAAATTGCACATCATGAAAATTGGGTGCATAAAGATTGGCCAAAGTCACAGACCTGTCGCAGAGTTTGCCAGACACTATTATAAACCGTCCGTTTTTGTCTGACACAACAGTAGATGGAACAAATGGGATGTTCCGATCGATAAGAATAGCTGTACCCCTAGCCTTTGCTTTAAAATTAGAGTGAAACATCTGTCCTGACCAACATTTCGCCAGGCGTGAGTGATCTGAATCCTGCAAGTGAGTCTCTTGCAAAAAAACTACCCCGGGCTTAAATTGCTTCAGGCGTGATAAGACTCTCTTTCGCTTTATTGGGTGGTTCAACCCCCTCACATTCCAGCTAACAAAGGTAAGATTACCACTCATCAAGGAAGTCCCACATTTTTATGTGCAGAGTTGCCCAAGGAGGGTAGGGAGAGGACGAAAACAACAACAAAAAACATGACAACCAACCCCACCCCAGAAAGAAAATGCAATACAATAACATATCACTGTGTAAGAAAAATCTAAAACAATACCACCCACCAATATCACCCCAGCAGGTTGCATTAAAAAGCAACCGCGTAAGCCCCTGCTTTCTTCCCATATTAATCAAGAACTCCCCGTACCACTAGCATCATACCTGCACCCTTGAACATTAGCCCCTGAACTCGAGCCAGGGGCTCAGTTTTCAGGACACGAAGAAGAGAAAGAAGAAAAAACAAAAACAAATCAGCCAAACAACGAACCAGTTTTACCCTAAAATGAACAGCAAAGAACATCTTGCTATGCCAACAGTGCGGCTGTATAATGTCAGTCACAACGAGGACGCCACATAGGGTAGTCCGACCCGTTATAGTTGTAAATTAGGGTGAGTGCTCTAACTGGCTACAGTGTCCAACTCAGGATGGAGAGCTTTGGTTTTCTTCTATGGTTTGAATGAAGCGAAAGGCCTCCTCAACTGACTCCAATCGCCGGATTTTCCCATCTGTAAGAGTAATGCGGAGCCTGGCGGGGAAGAGGAGGGAAGGACGGAGGCCTCTCCGGTATAACTCGGCCATAACATCCTTATATTGGGCTCGCTGCTTCTGGACGTCGGCGTTATAATCCTCATAAAACTGGAGTTTATTTCCGCAGTACTCCAACGTCCCTCGGCGTCTCCGTGCTTCACTCATCAGCAGCTCCTTAATCTGGAAGCGGTGGAAGCGGATAATGACTGAGCGCGGCCTCCCATCAGGGCCCGGTTTGGGCATAAGGCTACGGTGGGCTCTGTCAAGCTCCGGGGCGGATGGCAAAGTTTGTGCGCCGAAGACCTCCACCAGCAGCCGGGAAAAGAACTCAGTTGGCCGTGGACCTGGCTCCACCGATTCCGGCAAACCCACCAGACGGATGTTCTGCCTTCTGCTTCTACTCTCCAGGTCGGAAAGTTTAGTTTTGAAAAGTTTGTTTTCCTCCTGTAGCGAATCATACTTAGCTTCGAGCGCTGCCAAACGCTGAACAACATCCACTGCGTTTGCTTCAAGCTCACCAATACGTAGTTCTTGATTTGCAACTTCCGATTGAATCTTGTCCAGCTTACCGTTAATTACATCCGATGTAGCCTTAAAATCTGCGGCTATGGCTGTTCTGTGCTGCTCGAGCAGGGCGACAAGCGCCGGGTTCAGGGCTGCACCAGCATCCTCTGCTGCGCCAGCGCTAGCACAACTCTCGGCAGTAAGGTTTTTCTCGGTTTGTCTCCTTCCCTTGGACATCCTTTCAATGTGACACTCAGACACGAACTTTTTGGGTCATTTATAACAGCAAAATGGGGCTCAGCAAGTAAAATTTTTAAAAAGTTAGGCAGGTGCTAGTGGCCGACACACCTTACTCCATTGCCGGAAAATGGAAGTCCCAGCACCTTCAAGTCTGAGGTCATGGTCCTCGATGGGAAAAGGTCGGTGCGGCCGCAGTGATGTGGGCGCTGCACCGCTCCGTCGTGGTGAAGAGGGAGCTGAGCGTAAAAGTGACGCTCTCAATTTACTAGTCGGTCTACGTCCCTACCCTCACCTATGGTCACGAGCTGTGGGTAGTGACCAAAAGAACGAGATCGCGGATACAAGCGGCAGAAATGAGCTTCCTCCGAAGGGTGACTGGCCTCTCCCTTAGAGATAGGGTGAGAAGAGGCCATCCGAGAGGAGTGCAGAGTAGAGCCGCTGCTCCTCCACATCAAAAGGAGCCAGCTGAGGTGTTCTGGGCATGTCCCACCAGGAGGAGGCCCCGGAGCAGACCCTGGAGGGATTATATCTCTCGGCTGGCCTGGGAACGCCTTCGTGTTCCCCCGGACAAGCTGGAGGAGGTGGCTGGGGAGAGGGAGGTCTGGGCTTCTCTGCTGAGGCTGCTGCCCCCGCGACCCGGCCCGAATAAGTGGATGGATGTTTATCTTTTGTCAGTAATGAAGGCGAGAGCTGCTCAGTCCTGCAGGTTCCCTGAGGAAGCATGTTTCTTATTATAGGTACCAGCAGCAGAAGCTTCATTTACTCCAGCTGCTGGGTCAGAGTGTGTATAACCACATAAGCGTGCAGCCAAATGTTATTACAATGAGTCTCTAGGTCAGACTGTGACACCATAGCGTCGTCATTTATGTTTCAATATGTTTGTCAGCGATGGAGGAGCTCTGTGTGAGAGCCAGGGCCACGTCACGTCCAGCTGTGCTGCAGGAACTCAGACTCCAGCTGTGGTGTTTCATCCAGCTGTTAAATTCATGGTGGGCTGGAGCAGAGACTCCCCGGTCTTGTTATCAGATACAGAGCTCCTGTGGAGCGTGTAGTCTTCATGCAGCTGAAACATCTGCAGAGGCTCATGAAACAGCTGCTCCTCCCTCGTCTGTGCTCCACTCTGACTTCATGGCAGCTGCAGGTGGATGGATGACTCCATGTCAGCTCACACACCGCAGTATATTCGTACAGTTTAATCCTCCCATGCTGTGACTGAAATATTCACACTATGTAAACTAAATCATAGAAACATTAAAGGTTAAAGTTCAGATAAAGAACTGCTTCAGCTCTCACTTCCAGAAATCTGCTGGTGAAGGTTTGAAAAGATGGACTAGATTAAAGTGAGGTGGTCTCTGCATCAACGCCAACTCCTCGTGCAGCTTCTGTTCATAGACCGCTCCCCCGACCGCTGCCCTGACGCCTGGCAGGTAGCTGTCCACACGTTCAGTGCCAGTGCACAGGCTGCCTGTGGGGAGGAGTGTCCTCCTGGTCGCTCCAGGCCCGAATCATTCCCCTGAAAAGTTCTGTTTGGTCTGTGAGTGGTAGCTGCAGACCCAGCTGCCATCAGCAGCAGTGCCGGGCGAGGTGGAGTCCACCTACTGCAGGGTGGAGTAGCTGAACTTTATGATGTTCTAATTAAAATCTCAGAAATGTCAGAGTTCTTGTTTTCATGTCACTGCGAGCCTGGCTGCCGTCTGTGGAGTTTCACATGCATGTGATTGTGCTGCTGGTTGTTGTAACGCAGTAAAGGGCGCCTGACTGCAGCCTGATGGGTAATAATCAGAAGGAGGGTCGACTAAAGAGCCCGAGTGTGTCAATAAAACACAATCAACAGAAATAGAGCTCAAATATATATATTATGTATGTTATGGTGATGTGGACTTTATAGACAGATATACAAACAAATATGTACATATACAGGGCTCTAGACTAACTTGTTGCCACGGTTACACTGGTGCGCCTAACTTTTTTTCTTAGGCGCACCCAAATGTTTTCAACCGCAGCGCTTAACACCGCAGTTTTACATCTGCACTTTTTCGGTTTGAAATTTGCTGTCCATACAGACTCTATTGATTAGTAAATGATTAACTAACAATCTTGTCAACACAACGTTCGTTATTTGGAGCACATTTCTACAAGAAAGATAAGTTACTGAAAAAGTGCTTGTGCTTAAAGTGTGTTGGCACTCTTTGTCAATATTGTTGACAATGTTAAACTTAATGATCATCTCGGCTCCTCTGACGACCTGTTTGCTGCTGCCTGCTGCTGAGAGGCAGTGGGGAGAGGGGACACGTGGGCAGTGCATTTATCGCAGCATATAATGTGTTTTCTGGATACACTGCTGCTTTTTCAGCATTCAGAGATTGATGGCACCGTGTCAGAGCTGGCTATGAATTTCAGACGGATCAGCCTTAACTTAACTTAAAAAGTTATCAATGAACCTTGTGAGACTTCATCAGAGATGTGAGCATCACAGCAGATGTCTTTGTGTCAAAGTTACTGAACAGAACACGAAGGAGATTTTCCTGGCCTGGATTTTTATAGCAGATAACTTTAAAAATATTCTGCAGTTTTACATAATTTCAAAAAGTTTAAATTTCTTCAGTATTGAACAGGAGAAATGAGGCTTTCTCGTCCGAGGTCATTTAAATAAAGTTAAAAAAAAAGACAGCGCTGTAAACAACGGTAGACTGGTGGGTAATAAGCGAATGAATAATGCAGAAAACAGAGATTTGAGACGGGAAACTGTTCTTGAGAGAGAGAGCTGTGCATGAAGTGTGATTTTATCGTGGTGGAAGCAAAACAGCAAAAGTAAGAGGGAATTCATGACGACATTTAGTTTGGATCTTCTTTTGCTGCTGGTTCAGTGAATTTTGGTTGGAGAGAGACGAAACCTGCAGCTCAGAATCGAGCGCAAAAAAGACGTAAACACAGCGCGGACGCAACGCATCCGACGGCGTGACCGTGTACGGGCCGTCGGGTGAGAAAGCCGAGAAAGAGAAAGCTGATTCTGATGCGTCAGTCCGCTCTGCGTTTACGTGGAGTCCGTTTCCTGCTCTCATTTACTGTTTGGTGGTTGTTCAAATAGTTTTGTGAGCTTTAAGCTGAGATTCTGGCGTTTCTGGTTTCAGGATTTACTGAATCGATATCGCTTTTTTCAAGCTACTCACCTCTCTCTATCCACCTGCACATTAAAAACATACACACAGACTACAGGAATATCTGGACCACGGCCAATCAGAGAGGTCCCGCCCCTGACTATCTCTGATTGGCATAATGTGTGTCAGTTGTTGACCACACGGACACTTTCAGAGTTGCAGAGAATTTTATTTTTTTTAGTCGAACAGGTCGTCGCCTTGGTGTGACCAAGGATTTTTTCAGTTGCACCATTGAAAAATTTGGTCTCATTTGCAACCAAATTGGTCGCAATCTAGAGCCCTGATATATTTTATAAACCACACAAAACAACTCATTTGGTCCCAAAAGGAAGTGGGACAAGGTTCAGTTCAGTTCAGCTGACCTGTAACAGGCCACGTTCCAACAGGTATATACTTGAAGTCCATTTACAGATTCATTGGTGCTACTGCAATGCAGCGATGCAGCGGTGGTCGCAGGAAGACACGCCCCCCGACCTAAACAAGGTCAAAAACATAAATTAGCATTCACAATAAATTGGAACAGCTTTCTACTGCCATCACAAATATATAAATCCATAAATAAGTCAAATAATTAATGCTATATTTGCCTATAAGAATAAAATGAAGATCTATATCTATATATCTTATAATAAATTTCATTCCAAATAATATTAAAGACAATTATACTTATGGGTCCCATCAAAGTAAAGTAAATTAGCAATCAAGCTAATAAACATTATCCAAGGTTAATCAAATACATACAAAACAAGTGTAATTGTACGTGTTGCACAACAAGTTCAATAATCTCAAAGCAATAAGTCAGAAGTCCCATCAGCTGTGTTGGCGTTTAATCAGAAAAGTAACAAAAAACTTGCAAAATGGACAAAACTACAAAAATTAAATCGCTCACTCGACTCTGGAAGTGATCGTTTAACATTCGGCCATCGTGAAAAAACAAAACAATATTCAGTAAACTTAAGCTTATTGACTAGCGTTAGCTTACCGGCGCTCTGACTGTGCGACGGCGGCATTTTCATTAATGATAACAAAACAAACAAAGTAACCGACTCAGCGTTTAGTGGGTCGAGTGAGGGCACAAGGTGGAGTAAATCGGCCGGGTTATTTGACAGTGTCAGGTGGTGTGGTCCCAGTAATCAGTCAAACACCACAGAGACAGCAGCAGCGATGAAGCCGGGGAAAATTTATCCCCGCCACAATAAATGGATTTCCGGAAGTGGGGTCGGACATTGCCTTGGTTGCACTGTCACACTGTCGTGATTTTTATCGTGGCTTCTACGAGACCAGCTCTGGGGAATAAATGCATCCACAAACCAACAGAGAATGCGTCGTCGTGACCTCGGTGAGCGCATGTTTCAGCAGCTGAAACGATTCATCGTGTTTCACTTTTCCTACCTCGTTTAGCCGTCTCAGCAGTTTCTGCTCCAAACCACACTGAGCACACACTTTCTCACAAGTTCACAGAGTTCATTTGTTATAGTGGAAACTTACACACACACACACACACACACACACACTGTTTTACGAGCATTAACAATCACAAACAGATGCAGATATGCGTTGTGGTCATTTGGATTAAAAACTCTGCACAGTCTGAATTTTCCATCTGTTTCACAGCTGCTCCTCCTCTTCCTCCTCTTCCTCCCCTTTGCCGCTTGTTTTCTTCCTCTGACTCTAAATTGTCATTAAGAGCTTTCTGCTGCTGCTTCGCGTCTCCGTCAGTCTGTAATAATTCCTTGCACTCTGATGTTGGTCGTAATCACTGGCAGCTTCGGCCTGCATTAGCTTAAATCCAGCTTTGTCGAATGAACCCAGGCTAACGGTGCAAAAACAGCAGCAGCACGCTCACCGTGTCACTAAATCATTATTAGAACAAGTACCAAAGTTCTTTATTTAAATATTTAAAATATTTGGCCAGCTCCACCTAGCAGACAGCTAGCAGCTACGGCTGCTTCTATCGTGGGATGGACTCACACACACACACACACACACACATATTTACACTTGCTCACATGCATAAATCCATCTAGGTGTTACATTAATATCTGAGCATCTTTTGTAGTCAGTCTTGCTGTAAAGTGGGCGGGCAGAGCGGGGATTAAGGTGGAATCAGTCCTCTTAGTGGGATGCTGGAGTTCAAGTTCAGGCAGAGCAGGGAGGTTGCTACACAAACTCACGTGGCCGGCTTTTCTGAAGCGATGCCGAGAGAAGGAGCAATGAAAGCATTCCCGCCCGCCTTCGGGTCCTCGCCGCTCGGATTCCTGGTCGCTCCTGTATCCTGACTCGCTGCCAACGCTGCAGATTTGTCTTTCATGGCTGTGTTGAGTCAGATGTTGACTTCAGCTGCTGCTGAACATGCGGGCATGCCCGGCAGAGTAAACAGGCTCCGGGTTAGTTCTTTGTTATTGCAGTCTCTGCACCGTGTCTTATGCTCACACAGAACATGTGTTTGTAACCATGTGCTCAGTCCTCATTGGAAACAGACAAAGACACTTTCAAATCAGCATGCTCAGCAGGTGATTGGATGAACCAGCTGGATATGTGCGACAGTTCATCGTGCTCGACCGGTCAGCTGGTGTCTCTCACCAAAGCTGGGCATCAGTGCTGTTCTGGAAGTCTCGATCCTCTCACTGTGGAATCAAATATTTGGTCATTCATAACGCACGTGGCTAATGCTGGATTACATGAACCGGTGGTTTCCAAACCATGTGCCAAAGCAGACTGGAGTGCACGGGACAAGTCCAGGTGTGCCTTGGAATGAAAACTATACAGTCATCTGCTGTCATGGCTCCAACGCTCTTCAAAGGAGTGCTGGTCCTGGACCAGAGACTCCAAGATCCTTAACTGAGTGTGTGAAAGTGTCTGAGATAACGATTAGAACAATTACAGGAGTCGTGCAAAGCGCAGATGCTGTAAACGGGCCGTCGCGTGTGCCTTGGATTGAAAGGAAAAGAAAGCGATGGCGTGCCAGGTGATGCAGATTAACAGTAACGGGCACGAGTCCTTGTTTTTTAAAGTACGCCGTCCTGTCCGGCAGTTTTAACAAGCCACCATTGCTTTCTTTATATCTGCTTAAAAATAGGTGCAGTGATTTATTGAAACGTGTGACCACATCCTTCTGACGAGCTTCAGCCTCAGTATTTGTTTAGCCACCTGAGAACGAGTGAAAACACAGAAGAAGAAAGACCTTCAGAGACCTGCTGCTCAGCGCCGTTAAACCTGTCCTGACCTGCCCTCTGTTCCTCCTGGGCAGTTTGAAACCCGCTAATAGGAACTTAAAATATATAATAAAAATCTCAAACATGTAGAATGTGTCAGGAAGAAGGAGACCCGGAGGACGGATTTAGTTTGTCTATAAATGTATCTGCAGCTGTAAACGATCCTGATCTCACAGAAACTGTTTGCTGCTGTGAATTTGTCCTGTTAGTCGTTCATACAACCAGTGTGTGTGTGTGGGTCGGACCAGCCAGGGATCAAACCACCAACCAGTACAGCGTCGCTATGACTACACCCGCTGTAACAGTCGCAGTTGTGTGGTGTCTCTTTAAGACAAGCTAACTTAATGGTTAGTGATGTCACAAGTGTGCGCCGCTGCTCACACGTGGACACGTAACTCAGAGTAACGTGACGGGTTGTATGAACGCTGTATGATGAGAGCAGCGTTCAACGCGGCGCTTATCCACCTGTCAGTGAGGCGGTTCTCACAGCCCCAGGTGGAGGCGCGTGTCGGAGTGTTGCTCGTGAACAGCTGTACCTGAAACACAGCTGTGGCCTGAAGCTAAACACGGTGGGTGGAGTCTCCCAGATCAAAGATTAAAACTGTGTAAAAGGCAGCGAGTCGTTGGGCTGTAGTTACACAACATCCTCGTGTCTGACGGCAACAAAGAAAACTGCTGACATGTCAGTGTTTGGGGTCTGTTTAACACTGCAGACCCACAAGACCACACACACACACACACACACACACACACACAGATAGTAGTACATGGACAGGCGGTAGCGCAGTAAGCTAACATGTTGGATGGTGGAGACGATGAATGACCCACTTGGAACGGCACCAAACGTCTGCGGCAGTCAGGAGCTTAGAGGCCTGAACAAGTCCTGACTGCACCACGTTGGCTGCCCGCTCTCAGCTCAGTGTCAGGCGTGTTAATCGTTTGTCATCGTGTCCCGTGACACTTTGACGGCAGCCGTCACAGCGGTGAGGCCAGAGGCTCCGGCGAGCGTTTGCCAGGATCCTGAATATGACCTGAGACTTCGGGAATGTGGAGCGTTGGTGTCGGCACATCAAACACGCCGTCGTTATGCAGAGCCCTGTGTGGGCTGCAGGGTCAGGGCGGCGTATGTGTGCGCTCTCATCACAAATGTGACTGGGGAATCTGGGGGAGATGGAAAACTTGCTTACTGGAACACTGCAAACCAGCACGGTGCTGTGCAGAAGTCCTGAGCCAGCCCTCGTTTCATTACAAGGAGCCAGACTTTCTTCTTACTTCTTAAAGCAGAGCTTTGAAGGTTCATTTAAAGTTCCCAGAGTTTCTCAAGGTCTTACAAAACGTTTGATTTGGACATTGGCTGCTTTTTCACTCAGTTTCAGTCTTCGTGCCGGAGGAACCAGTGTGTGTCTGCACATAACAAAGAACGTTTTTAAACACGTCTGTTCCTGTTTCGTTAGTTGAGTCTGTGAAAAATTTCACAGTTTGGTATTTTTAGACCAACAGGGTGATTCGCAAAGAGCATTTACTGGGAAATCTGGGATATCTCTGTGTGCAGCATGTCCTTAAAAACGTGAGAAGAAGACGTGTGAGGCCCAAAAACTAAGAAGTGACATCGGAGAGCTGATCAGCTGATCATCTGCTGGTCAGCGGCGCTCCCGTCGGTTTTAGGTCAAAGTTTAAGGTCAAATTACCATAAAAATTCCAAATCTCAGCTAATAACACAGAAAACAGTGAAAAACTGAGTAAAAGTGAAATGTGAAATAAAATGTCTGTTTTCTGTAGAGCTCCATCACCCTCACTCTCTCTCATCCATCCTTCGTCCTCGTGCTGGGACGCAGGCCTGGGATTACCGTAATGACCCTAATATCACTAAAAGAGTCGCTGCTTTCAGGAACCGTGGGAATGTTTTCAGTTGATTAAATGGTTGAGGAGTGACAGAAGTTACAGATGTTTGAAAACACCTGCTGAGGCCGGAGACAGGTGCAGCTTCACGGGGAGGCTGAGGTGTGAAAATGACACCAGAGCAGGGCTGATGGAGTGATGGCGTCTCTGTTAGGGATGGGTATTGATAAGATTTTCACGATTATCGATTCTTTATCGATTCTTTTTAAAAAAGGAGAACACTAAGGTCGATTAGCTTAGAACTTTGTTTTATATCTTCTCTTTGAACAAGATAGAAATTTAGGAGTAACATGGCCTTACAAACCCAACAGTGAGATCTTAAGAGATCCACAGCCTACGGCTCTTCAATGGGGTGTCACAGGGTCCCCAGGAAAAAAAATTGTAAATGTAAAATAATAAAATAAATATTCTTCTGTAGCAATAACAAAGTATAACATAAATTATTCTGTAGCAATTACACAAGAATATCCAGTAATGTCCCTGCCTACAATTAAACACATTCACTTACTGAAAATCGGGGGCATCTGCTGTGGCACATGGGTGCAAGCCTTTGACCACAAACTTAGTCACTGCTCGGTGACATTCGTCTATCCTGGCCTGAAAGGAGACGCTACCGGTAGACTGCAGCGAGAACTGCCAGCCAGACTCTGTCTGTCTCATCATGGTCACCTAAA
Organism: Oreochromis niloticus; assembly: GCF_001858045.2. NCBI lineage: Eukaryota > Metazoa > Chordata > Actinopteri > Cichliformes > Cichlidae > Oreochromis > Oreochromis niloticus. The sequence continues at coordinate 1,176,538 of NC_031984.2, forward strand.
TGCACAGTAATGGCAGGTTTTGTAATAAGGCCGATCGCGCTAACATAATATGCACTGTTAGCTGATTATTTACCTGCCGCATTAACGGGAGAGGACGTGCAAACGTTACCGCTGCTGCTGGGTTGAGATTCACGAGTCCGGAGTGGAATTAAAAACACGACATTCATTTAAGGTCATCGCCTGTTTTGTGAGCAAATGCTTTTGCATATTCGTAGTGTTTCCTCCTTTAAATGAAATATCTACTTTGCAAGTATTGCAAGTTGCCCTGTTGTCATCCGTTCTCGTAAAGTATAACCAAACTTTTGAGCGTTTCCTGCCAGGTAAATGACGCTCCGCAACGTGGTGACGTCATTGGGGGCGACTGGAATCGATAAGGGAATCGTTTGCAAAAATGGCAAACGATTCCAAGGAACTGAAACAGTGGGAACCGGTTCTCAACAAGAACCGGGTTTCGATACCCATCCCTAGTCTCTGTGGAGCGCCTCTGCGACTCTTCTTCAACGTGTTTTTTTGCGGCATCTACAGAGAACAGTAAATCTGGCCCACAGCGAGCCACGTCCCGCCTCACTCCGAAGCTTTATCTAAGATGATAACACTGTTTGTGATTCTGTTCTGTCTCCAGGCGGCGGTGAACGGGGACACGCCTCCAGCTGAGGGCCTGTCTGAGAATGACAGCGGTGTGGAACTAACCAATGAGAACAGCCCCCTGACCGCAGCCGAGCCGCCTTCACCCTTCAGCCCCAAACAGAACGGAGACGCTGCCTCGCCTCAGGGTAACTCGTGCTGCTCGTCTTTACACCGTCACTTATTTCACGTGAGACCTTTATTTTGAAGGTCCGCTGGCTTCCTGTGTGTTTGTGAACAGAAACTTCACATTAAAAGGGAAACTGTGAATGATTACAGCTGCCAGCGAGCTCACGTGTTTACATTCTTTGTGATTTATGAATGACTTATTTCTCCTCACACTTTCACCTCATGCTGTCAGCATCAGCAGCTGTTGGTGGTGAGGATGAGGATGATGAGCTTTGACTACATTTCTTCAGTTTAAGTTTCTGCTTCAGTTCTTTAAAAGTCACGACAACCTGGCGGCCGTGATGGAGTGATGCAGTGTGTCTGCTTCTTCACTTATTAAACATTTAGTTCATTTTTAATCACTTAACTGAGATTTTTGTTATGTTTTGCTGTGACTGTGTGAAGTTTGTCCCTGCTGCTGAAGCTGTTGAACTACCCAAATCATCACGTTTAAGCTCTTGGCGGCTGTCTGCCCGCCGACACTGTCCCGCGAAAATATTCAGTTTCTCTCGGACCATCTGTCTGACCTTCTGTCCATCTGTTGTCTTCCACTCCCACCACAGACGGTAACCAGTGCTCCAGGGGAAGCAGGAAGAGGAGCAGGAAGAGACGCGAGGACGAGGAAAGCACCTGGGACTCGGTACGACTCTCGCGTAGGAGCTTTCACTGCCCTGTGATTTAGACGAGAGCAGAGGGGACACTGGTCTGGTGTTTGTCTCTTTGCAGGACAAGTCTTCAGGAGCGTCTCAGCTGGGCTTGAGACAGACGCCTCGACCCAGAACCATCTTCCAGGCCGGCCTGACACCGCACACACACGGCAAGCCTCGCAGACAGAACCGCAAACAGGAGCACGGCACGTCTCCGGTAAACACTCGCCGAGCCGGGTCACGGGCTGCTCGGGAAGGTGCAGCCATTAGAAACATAAAACTGCACGTTAGTGTCCACGCGGCGGGGACACTAACGGCAGGGAGGGGATCCTCTACCCTTAATAACAATGTAACAACACAGGGATCAGCGAGGCCCAGGCCGAGCGCAGACACACATCCATCCACCTCAGGGTGGGGTAGAGGGGGTCAGCCCAGACCCAGCCAACCCCGGCTGGACAAAGAGGTGCTTGTTTTTCACCGTGAGCTTTAGGT
>NC_031984.2:1183468-1280968 GCF_001858045.2 Oreochromis niloticus
GGACTCGTCAATGATATATGTGGATATTATACCGGGATACCGTGAAGCATATCGACACTCCGAGGAATAACACTCCGCGGGCTGATTCAGAAGCTCGTAAAATTAAACATATTAGTGTCTTCATAAAAACTGTAAATCTGTTTGACCCAGACTAATGAAAACCCCCCTGCACACACACACACAGACACACACACACACAGACACAGACACACACACACACACACACACACACACAGACAGACACACACACACACACACACACAGACACAGACAGACACACACACACACACACACACAGACACACACACACAGACACAGACACACACACACAGACACACACACACACACACACGCACACACACACACATGCACATGCACACACACACACTCCCACACACACACACACACACACACACACACACACACACAGACACACACACACACAGACACACACAGACACACACACACACACACACACACACTGTAATATAATCAGTCGTTGGGCTACACGTTGGCTTTCAGCCAGGATTTGACAGAAGTCATAAAACTGGTTGTGGTTAACGCTCCATAGTAAACAGAGAGTGAGAGTGAGGCGCTTCCACAGAAATCGACCAATCAAACACCTCTGGCCCAAAGTGCTGAGTGACAGCAGTGTGGTATAATTATAATCATATAAACTTCTGAAAGTACAGTCGATACGAAACTGAGGCGTCACTTTTGTCTGACGCTCTGGTTTGAATGATTTCAGTCTGATCAGCAGGACAGGCTTTAAGTACACGTGCCCCACTCACACATTCATACCAGCACTTCGGTGGTTTCTATCTAACGCTCACACAGCGTGGGGCTAGTGCCTTGCCCAGGGATATTTGGCATGCAGACCGGAGAAGACGGGGAATTGAACCACCAACCTTCTGATTAGAAAATAAAACTACTCTCATTACCTGCAGAGAACAGAGTGAGGGCTAATTTGCATTCTGATAATATTTATGCTGCATTTATTATCTGATTCTTACAAACATGCAAACTGGTAATTACACAGGAGTTCACTCCCATTAACGAAAACAGTCTGGAAGCCAAAATGATTTTTACTTCCTGTGTGAGCAGCGTGGGATTTTCCCAGGAGAATAAAACAACCTGTTACTGTGCGGTCGAATAAATGGTTACGCTGAGAAACACTCGCTGTGGCAGCGCGACGCTCGGTTAGCTGACAGCTGTCAGGGCTTTGACCACAGAGCGTGTGGAGACTTCCTCCTGCGCTGTCATCGTTCCAGATATCAGTTATTAATCAGCTCTAAATGCCTGGAGCCGACGCCCTCGTGGTAACGCAGCACAACTCTTTGATTTCATTATTCTAAAAAGAAGTTAATAAATATTTTGTACTTGTAAATCAAATGTGTATTTGTGTACTGAGTTTGGATTGTTACATTTGTGATTGACAGGACATTGACCAATCAGCTGAAAGGAAGGAAGATCGGGTCAGAATTTGTACTTGAAATCGACACACAGCCAGGAAACTGAGCGCAGTTTTACACGTAGTTTTTTTCTTTGAGTCTTAACAAAAACTTGTGTAAATATTTTTTACACAAATTCTCATCTGTAGATGCACAAACATACAACTTTCAGATATTTTGGTTTACAAGGTTACAAAACTCAGTTCACAAATACGCATTTGATTTAAAAGTACAAAATATTTATAAACAAAATCTGAGCCCATGTGTCCCTCCTTCATTATCTAACCTAAAGTGTGCCGTTTGTTCAGGTCTGCCACGGACAAGCTTTTAATCTGAAGGGGCTTCCTGGTTGAGTAAATCATGAATGGTTTCCTGTGTGTGTTCAGGACGTGTACCTGGAGATGTCCTACATGTACGACGACGACGGTTACCAGTCTTACTGCACCGTTTGCTGCGGCGGTCGAGAGGTTCTTCTCTGCGGCAATGTGAACTGCTGCAGGTCCGACAGACAGGAACAGGAAACACACTGTCCCCTTTCTCTGCTCTTTGCTCGGCTGACCTCCTCTCCACCTGCTCCCTCCAGGTGTTTCTGCGTGGACTGTCTGGACATCCTGGTGGACCCGGGTGCGTCTGACCAGGCGCGCTATCTGGACCCGTGGCGATGCTACATGTGCCAGCCGCTGCTGCAGTACGGCGTCCTCAAACGACGGCACGACTGGAGCCTCAAGCTGCAGGAGTTCTTCGCCAACGATAACGGACAGGAGTTTGTGAGTTTCGTATCTTTATCTGATCTTAGAAAGCACACCTGATGAAATCACATGGGTACCTCTGTGCCCCTCGTGTTTCCTCCTCTCGGTCAACAAACCAACCCTGAAACTTCATTTTGGGGGAGAGGATGAAGCTGCATGAGCAGGCGAGCAGGCCGGGTTAGCTTCATCACGCTGGGAGCTGATGCATGGGCCCGCCTTCTCGCCGTTACACCTCAGGCTGCCGCAGTAAAGCTGACGGTCTGACCCTGTGGGACACATTTATTGTCTGCAAGTTCCAAAGACACCTTCAGGTTCAGTTCCTGCCTGATGTGGACCTCAGAGCTGCAGACCCGTCAGCTGGAACCTGCTGCTTGGTCTCTGAGTCGCACTCGCCCTCCTACAGAAGACTCTGTGAAATACAGATGTGGGTGCGCATGTGAGCAGCTGTGGACACGCAGTGTGAAGCTGTGACGTCTCCCAGATAAGGACAGACCTCATGTCCTCGTACACCTGAAACATCCCCGCCATCAGTGGACAGAGGTCAGCGTAGAAGTTCAGACCGGTGAACCGAAGAACAGGGGGAACCAAAAACCCCAAAATCTGTTACAAAAGGAAGACGTTACCTGTGAGGAAGACGATTCCCGTGAAGACGTTTGCGGTCAGATCTGCTGCTGATTTAATGGACGTGACCTTGAGGGGAAGATCTCGGCTTTTTCCTTCTTTACTGTTGGAGTTTTGGTAAAAGCTGACGTGTATCTGTAAACTTCTGCCGTCACACGTTTCTTCTTTCTCTTCGTGTTTGCTTTGAGCTGCGTGGTTTTACTCTCTCGAGCTTATGATTGAGATGAAATGTGAGCGGGCGGCAGGTTTCTGACCTGTCGGCTGAGCATCAAGTCTCATTTCTGTTGTTTTCTGTTTGTCTTTCAGGAGAAACCAAAGATTTACCCAGCAGTCCCTGCAGAGCAGAGACGACCAATCAGAGTCCTGTCCCTGTTTGACGGCATTGCCACAGGTGAGGATGAAGGCGAGCTCAGGCTTAGGTTAAATTTTAAACCATCGCAGATGTTTAAGGTGTGTTTTGTTGAAATAAATAATCAGCCGCCCCTCCAGAGAGTCCAAGTTGTTCTGCAGCTGGTGGTCCTGCTTCTGGTCACCGTACCGGCTCATGGACCGATTCTGGTTAGAGCGACTGTACCAAACAGAACCAGGACTGCCGTCACCAGCTGCAGTCCAACGTGGAGGTGGAGAACAGCAGTGATCAACACCCCAACAGCAGACCCTAACAGACACCGACTGCTTGAAGGAGTCAGTTTAGTGGTCGGGCTACATTCCTACCCTCACCTGTGCTCAGGTGTGGTCACAGCTGAAGTTATGTGTAAGATGCGAGCTTCCTCTGAGGGATGACCGGGCTCAGAGAGACAGGCGAGGAGCTCAGAGCTGCTACTGTGTGTGTGTGTGTGTGTGTGTGTGTGTGTGTTCCTCTGTAAAGATGAGCGTGTTTGTTTCCAGGCTACCTGGTCCTGAGAGATCTGGGTTTTAAGGTGGGTCAGTATGTGGCATCAGAGGTGTGCGAGGACTCCATCTCAGTGGGCGTCGTCAGACATGAAGGAAAGATCAAGTACGTCCACGATGTGAGGAACATCACCAAGAAAAATGTAAGCAGGACAACGTCCGTGTGAAATTCTTCTTTGTTGTATTTTCAGTCTGTTTCGAGCTTGAGCTCAAATTTACTGAAATAAAACCAGTGAAACAGAACCAGTCTGCTGCCCCCTGCTGGGCTGTGAAGGTGGTGCCAGTCAGACACAAGACGTTACCTACACAAATAAATAAAAACTTTATTTTCATCAGTTTACATCAAATATTTGAAAAAATCCAATATCAAAAACATCTTAGATGGTCTGATCTAGAATCTTAAATCTGATCATCTTTTTTATTTTAACATTACGCACGGCTGCTTTAGCTCTCTCTGTGGATTTACCTCAAATATTATAATCAAATGTGACTGAAGTGAACAATTCCCACTCAGGAAACTTTCAGTCACAAGTAAACAGAGTTTAATGTAATTCTTTTATCACAGACACAAAGTGGACAGAAAACAGGCTTCAGTCTTTGTATAGCTGATTATTGTGAAAGGACTGAACACACAGTGTTGTTCAGTCCTTTCACAATAAATTGTGTTTAAAGTGTTTGGTTGCTGCTTGTGTGAAATTGTGAAATCAGCATCCCCCATAAATCACCTCCAGCAGGACTAAAATACTTGATTTAAACAAAGAGCAGAGTCCAAACAGGAAGCTCACTCCTCATACACACTGAGGGTAATCAGGGAGACACAGCTGCACACAGCAGACACCGTCACAGGGGAGGAAGCCAGACTGAAGACAAAGCACAAGCAATGCAGGACTACCAAAATAAAACAGGAAGTACATAATAAGAGTTTAGACATACAGCAGCTTAACAAAAAGGCTGAGAAAAGGTGGAAGAAGAAGAGTTTGAGCTTGTTCGGGCGTTTTAACGCTGGAACGAGACCGACACGAGCGCCGATTATTCCCAGCTTTACGCTGAGCAGAGCGAGGCTACCAGCCGCAACAAAGAGCAGCTTCAGCCTTTAAATCCCCTCAGGAGGCCTTTCAACTGTTAGTCACACTCTCTGTGTGTGTGTGTGTTATGTAAGAGATTAATTAGAGCACCCCGCGTCACGCTCCCTTCTTCACGTTTAGTCCTCGGTTTAAACGGAGCGTTCGTGTTGATGATAAAGTTTTTATTTAATTATGTAAAATTCCCAAACCTCCGAGGGTCAAGCCTCAGAACAGGAATGTTTTATTGACCTTCTTTCATAATGAGCGTTCATTAGCTCAGTATTGGGGGCACTGGACTGTTGGCATCAGCTGGAGCTTTGCAAAGTCTTTTCTTTCTAATAATCATTGTAAACATCACAGATGGACACAGGAGACACAACCCTCGAATCGTACAAACGTACACTCTGTTTTTACTCTTTTATTAGTTAGATTAGTTTTAAACGTTATTAAACTCCTCTTTTATTGGCGAAACATTAAACTCATCGTGTTTCTCGGCCTCACTCAGATTCAGGAGTGGGGTCCGTTTGACCTGGTGATCGGAGGAAGTCCCTGCAACGACCTCTCCATCGTCAATCCTGCCAGGAAGGGCCTGTACGGTGAGTCCTGAGTGCAGTCTGGAGTATATTTAACACGTGTTTTGGTGATTTTCTACTCGTTTAAAGGCTCTGTCACCCAGCGTGATAGTTTAACTCTTTAAAGGTCGTTTCTGATGCAGAGATAATCTGCCTGTGTAGTCGCAGTGAGATTGAGCGTTTTTGACTCTTGGTGGTTTTTGTCTCTCCAGAAGGCACGGGCAGGTTGTTCTTCGAGTTTTATCGCCTTCTGAGTGAAGCCAAGCCCAAGGAGGGCGAGAACCGCCCATTTTTCTGGATGTTTGAGAACGTGGTCGCCATGGCCGTTAATGACAAAAGGGACATCTCGCGATTCCTGGAGGTCAGTCGCATGGGTGGAGACCAGGCTTGTGCAGTAAACTGAGTTAAAGTTCAGGAAATCTGCTTAAAGTAAACAAGTTCGTTTTTAATCAGGTTCTGACAAATATGTGTGATTGCTGCAGGTTTCTGGAGGCTGTGTTGGGTTACTGTTAAAATGTGTTCCACTACAGATTACAGATTACATGCCCAATAATGTAGTTTGAACATATTCCATTCCATTAATTACTCACTGTGAGTAACTTATTCTGAATACTTTGGATTACTTATTGTATTAATATTTAAAAGGCTCGTTTTGCTTTCAGAATTGCACATGATTATTTGCAGCTAGCAGGTTGTTAATGCTAACCATCAAGGCTAACAGTCTATGACCTAACCTCAGCTAACACCAGCTAACAATGTTAGCTCGGTGGTGAGTAGCCTTCAGTAATAGTAATAAATCACACAGCAATAGTACATCAAAGATACTGAAGTGGCACAAAACCCAGGTAGCTACCACAACTAAAACAAGCTAGCTGCAGCAGGCTAACGTTAGCTTTTATAAAGAACTTCCAGATGTTTCTTTAGGTTGGAGTCTTTTGACCCTGAGAGCAGCCTGGTTGCCAACAAACAGAGTTTGCATTGCACGCTCAGATTTCTTATGTAGTGGTGTCGGATTTTCCAAGTAAGAAATGCATTCCTGCCGTGCACTGCTGGCTCTGTTGAGCTGGCTCCAGGTCCATTGTGTAACTGACGCCACCAACATTAACAGGATGCTGACATTAGAGCCTCTTATTGTTGTGTTTAGGTTTCCAACAAGGTTATTATCGTTAACGAAAACTAACGAAACAACGAAAACTAGAAGTGAAAAAACATTTTCGTTAACGGAAATAAAAATAAAAACAAAAAAAGGAAAACTAACTAAAACTGTAATGAGTGTTCACAAAACTAACTAAAATTAACTGAATTTATAGCAAAAATGCGTTTAGTTTTCGTTGATGTGTGCGTGTCATACAATAGTCAAGGGTGAAAATGAAGTTTAGTTTCCAGGTTTTTTTCTTGCTGTGTCTCATTATGCCAGCAGGTGGCAGTACGTTAGTCGAGTCGTCTGTGTCGCTGCTCCGTCCACGCGCAGAATCATGTCAGGAAAAGTCTGGAGAAAGCGCCAGCTTCCAATTTGGGATTACTTTGAATATGACTGTGTTTTGGATAAAGCAAGTGTCTTGTAGTGGAACGAGACAAATTATGAGGGACATTTCTAAAGGGAAAAAAATCCCACAAACCTTAAAGTGCACTTGAAAAGCTCACACAAGAAGGCTAGCCTAGCTTACCTGGAGAAGGTAAGGGAGCACACTCAACCCTCATCCCCAGAAACAGAAGCTAACACCAGGCAAGGCAGCGTGATGCATCCCGAGACAACAGGACTGGGATATCTACATAACTGTGAGTCAATTGCCTTAACACCCGGTGCTGCAAGAGTTAATAGTCTCATTGGGGCCAAGATATACATTTTATAGTTGCCTGGTATCAATGGTTGTTCATCTGCCTTTATTTATTTATTTAAAGAACCCATAGGTGGGAATGTGAGTTGTCTGTCTCTGCGTGTTAGCCCTGCGACAGACAGGCGACCTGTCCAGGGTGCAGGGTATGGTAGCTGGAATAGCAACATACCCAAGGATAAGCAGAAGAGAATGACTGATATGATGAAACTGGGATTTTGTTACACTTTATTGCAAACACAACTAAAACTATAACTGAAACTAATCAAAACTAAACTGAAACTAAGGATTTTCCAAAAAATAAAAACTAAACTAAACTAGCAAACAATTGGTAAAAACTAATTAAAACTAATATAAAATTGAAAATCTGAAGTCAAAACGAAATAAAAATAAAAACTAATGAAAATTGCAAAACTATTAAAACCCTGGTTTCCAACAATGCATGGAATCACCAACATTAGAGAGGGGATAGCCTAACATATGACACAGGAAAAGACCGCTGTGTAATCCATTTATTTCAACAAAGTAACTGCATTCTGATTATCACCTTTTTAAACGGTAACTGTAACAGAATACAGTTACTCATATTTTGTCCCAAAAAGTTGATTCTGTTCATCTGGATGTTTCCAGTGGGGAAACATTTCGTCACTCATCCAGGTGACTTCTTCAGTCTCAGCTGACTTACCAACCTTATAAACAGTACATTTGCATAAAGAGTGAAACTGAAACTTGTGCTCCAGTGGATGAAGAGATAAACCCTAAATACTGATCCGTATGCGGATCCCTGGTGAATTTGATGTGTCGGTCCACCAACTTTTTTACCATGTAGATTCAACATGTTTCAGATGGTCAAACAGTCACAAACAGCCTCTGCTCCTGAAATCTGTTTTAGTGTCTTTGGTCCTTTTGGTGTCTGAAAATTGTTTCCAAGGCCACAGTGACGTACTCCGAGTGACCCGGGAGCCACAAAGTCATTAAATTATATGAATATAAATCCTCAGAAACTGGAACTGAGCTGAATTATTTTAATTGATGACCGTAGATATTAAAAGTGGATTTGGTGTGTCTGTTTCACGCTGCACATTCAGAGGGGATTGGTCTCTGTGGTCTGAGTTACAGACGTAACGTTGTAGTGAGGAGCGCTTGGAAACGTTTTGGGTGTAAATCCAGGACAAGTTTGAGAGCTCAAATTCATCAGAAAGCAAATAAACTTGAATATACAGATGATGATGGCGCACAAGTCTGAAAACTAAATTTGCAGGACGTCTAAACAACGTTAATATTCAGTTAGCGATGAAAAGAAGACGACGTCTCTGTCTTACTGCTATGAATAAGCTTAGAATCATTTAAAAATGTTTTGAGATTTATTAAAATGGCCGTCTGATGATCTGGGTCATTTTTCCACGGCTCTGAGAAGACGTGGGGTAAAAACCAGTCTGTGTTCATGAGTAATTATGGGATGTATTCAGGTATTTATCGACCTTGCTTTGCAGTGTAACCCTGTGATGATCGATGCCATCGAGGTCTCTGCTGCTCACCGTGCTCGATACTTCTGGGGGAACCTGCCGGGGATGAACAGGTGAGCAGATCTTCATCAGAAACTCGCCCAGCATTGTGAGTGCAGACGGTTTGAACAGTGTGATCTCTCCTGTGCTTCAGGCCTCTGTGCGCCTCAGGGATGGACAAGCTGCAGCTGCAGGACTGTCTGGATCATGGCCGAGTGGCCAAGGTCGGTCATAACGCCGTGAAAGGAAACATTTTCACGTGCAGGTATTTTGCTCTTGACTGATGATGCGTCTCTTGTCTCGTAGTTTGGAAAGGTGCGCACCATCACTACTCGCTCCAACTCCATCAAACAGGGGAAAGACCAGCACTTCCCCGTGTTGATGAATGGGAAGGAGGACATCCTGTGGTGCACCGAGCTGGAGAGGTGAGCGGTTAACACACGCGCTGCTGCTTTTGGCAGATACACTGAAAGAGTCCAGTGAGATACATCCCAGCTAATGTGCTGATGACAGGTCGCACGACACAGCCATTCGCTCGGTCTTCCTTCTCACTGTGCAGAAAAACTTTCAATATATCATCTTTAGGCGGCTGATCTTCTCCCCTCTGCAGGATCTTTGGTTTCCCCGTCCACTACACTGACGTGTCCAACATGGGTCGTGGCGCCCGGCAGAAGCTCCTGGGCCGGTCTTGGAGCGTCCCCGTCATCAGGCATCTGTTCGCTCCGCTCAAAGACTACTTCGCCTGTGAATAAGAAGAAAGCCGCCATCACCAGCAAACACACACACCAGCTTTTTTGCCGAGAACCGTCAGCAGCCAGCCGTTTCCTCCCCTCCATCGGACATTTCGGAAGGCAAATGGCTGGTTTGACAAAACATCAGCGCGGCGGGGAAACGGTTCAAGATGCTGCCTGGATTCTGCTTTAGATCCACATAACACACACTAACACAGATTCACAGCTTAGGGAAAGACGTTGGCTGCCCTGGAAACAGAGGGGGCGGAGTCTAGTCAGGTGAGCAATGGTGAGATGGATAAGGAGGCCAGTAGAGCGATTCGCACTTCCTCGGGGAGTTAAAAGGGAACGATGACACCCACGCCTTTGCTTTGTTAACATTAAGACTGTAGCGTGACTTTAATAGGATTTTAGCTTCTTTAAACGCCCTTGGAGGGCATCGTTTTTAGGATAACACCTAGAAGTTTTAGAAGATGGAGAACGGCGTAGTAGCGAGCTTTTAATCTCAAACAAAAACACATAAAAACTGACTTGAACCAAAGGCGGAGCTGACGTCCTGTTCCTGTTTTATCCGCCAACGTCAGTCCGCCGTAATGATGCTGTGGCTTTTGGTCCAAACTTTGCGAGTGCACTCGACAGTCAAACTGCTGCAGGATGTTTTTAAAGGACCAAACTAAGAAACCCTCGTTGGGAAAAACCATTGATCGGTATAAGCTACTGACCTGAAGCTAACCTGGAAACATGAGACGGGATTTAGCTTTATATTTAGATCACTTTATATTGATAGATTTAGTTAATTTTAGGAAATAAAAGTACTTTTGTTTATTCCTTATTATATTAGCACACTAGATTGAAGTGGCTGTATTGTACTTTTTTGTTGTTCCTCTGACTTTCAGTCTGTTTAAGGGTTTTTGCATGTTAAAGGTTTGCAAAGTGGAACCCAAAGAAAACACTGCTGCTGAACTGCCTCAAATGCCTCGTTTGTAGTCCAGACTTTTCTCTGTCACCACGTAACACGCTGGTGTAACAGCCATTAAACCGGTGCGTAGTCAGGAACACTCAAACTAAATCCAGATGCAGCCAAAAATGACAAAAGAAGAAGTTAGTTTAGTGTTAGCTTGGTGGTAATTGGTGTTTCAATGTTTTAATACAAAAACGTAAAAATTCACGTACATTTTAAAAAAGGGAACACATAGGAAGCTATTTACGCCAAAGTCAAGCTTTCTAAATTCAGAGGTAACACTCTGGAGGCATAACAGTGATGTCACATGACTTAATCAGTATTCTCATCAGTGATATTTGAATGTAAAAATATATTAAAAAACAAACAATAAACAGTCCCTCAGATACAAAGTTAAAAGTCACAGAAAACTCTGCTGGTTACATATGTAACAGGCTCCGACCAATCGGAGCAGGCCACAGAGAGTCGTCACAGGTTTTTATAGCAGTGGTTACAAAAGTATCATTTTATCACACAAACTGACCAATCAGAGCAGACTGTGCTTGTCAGGAAGGAGAGAGCCTTAAAACCAGAACAGGTGTGCAGTATGAAAAGATGTGTTTTAGTTTGAGTTTGTAGCGAGCGAGATGTGGGCGCGCTCAGGATGTTGTCACGGCGATCTCTTCATACGGATACTTGAAACAAGCTGATGCAGAAAGACAAAAACTGAAAGGCAGAGAGGGGGCTCATCTTCTGTTAACGTCTGCAGACAGCTGATGAACACACGTATGACGTTTGTGCTACTGTAGATGTTTTGTTACTGTAACGGGCGGATGCCGTTTCATTAGAATCCAGGAAAGGCTGCGAGTCTCTGAGTGTTAGCGCGCGGTCTCTTCCACTGAGAGGGAGAAACACTGGTGACCACGCCTCGGCTGTGAAAGATCACGACTGCTGTTCATTGATGGCGTTTCCAGAAAACGTGACGAGAAACCATCTCGTTACGTCCTCTGGTCTGTGTGGAGCACGTGTGTTTTCTTGGAAATGCTCCTCAGCAGCGACGGCGAGTCTTTAATGGTCTCTGTTACTGCCCCTCTGATAAGGACTCCCGTGTTTCTGTGATGATGTCAACTCTCGTGACTACTTTATTCTAGATCGTCAATGTCGATTTCCCAAAAGAAATTCCACGCCCCACACAGCGCCATCTGTGGGTAGCAGTCCTGAAACGCTTGTTAGTTTTTTGTTAACTGGAACACTTTGAAATGCTGTTTTAAGGCCGTCACCAAACCAAAGTGAACGGGCATTACCTCCTACACCATCACGTCTGTGAGTACATGCTGTAGCCGTCTGCTCTGTGCGCTCTGTGTATATACAGCTTCTATTTTATCACTGGAACTTTGTTTTTTTGTTCAGTGTTCTTGCGTACTGTATCGGTAGAAAGGTTTACAAGTGTTCTAACTCACGTTTGACTAAGAACTGCATCATATTTTGAAAAATGCACAAGTCTTTGTAAAGAACCTTTTGGACTTTCATGCTCTTTTACAGATATGGTGCTTCAAAAGTGCCGCCAGGACCTTTTTCCTGGTTTGAACGGCCTTTCACAAACCAAAAACTTCATGTTTACATGCTTCGTTAATAACTGCTGAACTCGTTGAATGTTTTTGCTGGAAAACAAAAAAAGAGTTTTTGTAAACTGCTCTTTAAAACATTTTATATGATAGTTTATATTAACACGGTATAAATCTCGCTAATGTTCTAGTGCAGAGTAGCTCGTATTAATAAGATGTTTAATTTTGATGAAAAGTGAGGACGCTTGTAGGCCTGTGTGCAACTTATAATCCCATTGAAAACTTTTCTTTTACCTTTTTATAAATCTTTTATGAAAACTCAAAAAAAAAACAATTTTTACACTTTATTTTATTAGAGGAAAACGTTGCTGTATTTTTGTGTACTTTCTATAGCAGCATATATAATTTTTACTCAATAAAAACCTAAACATGGCGGTGTGTCCAGTGTTTTGTTCATCCACTAATTATTTGTATTGACTTCTTTGGTACAGTGTCACAGGGATCATTCATGCCAGCAGGGGTTAAAGTGGGATTTGGCACCTGGGCTGATCCTGGGGTCGGGTTTAGTAGTTCAGCGTGGAGAAAAGATTCACTTAGAATTAAGTCACATGATAACAGGCTTTTGCCCTGGGTCCTGGGTTCAAATCTGGGCGGAGCCAAAGCTGGAACGGATGCTTGTGAAGCGGTGATCAGCCGGCCTGTGCTGCTGCTCTCAATTAAAAAGGATATGAGCAGATGTTCCACAGCTGATTTTCTATGATGAGACACAATAAGAAGTCAGCTAGTGAATCTAATCATCATCACCTTTAACATAAATGTCTGCTGCCCCTGATGTAACCGAACACAGAGCATGAGCGCCGTGGCTCAGTACCAGTCCAACCAGCTCAGCCTCCACTAAGCGGTCCCAAACTGCTGAGCAGGCATGCATGCAAAGCTTGAATGAGACAAAATTACCTTTGAAAATATAGTCTCTTCTCTCACTTCCAGTCTATCAGATTGAAGGTGCTGAAATGTTGCTCTGGCTCACTTTAACTCCCAAAGAAAGGACACACTTAAAAGAACGTTACATGGTGGGAGACCTGAAGATACACCTATTCTGCCTTTGTAACTTTCATATTAAACACAGCTAAAGTTTGTAATAATGAGCTCAGTGTATGTACAGCAATTCAGTTTATTTATATAGCACCAAATCACAACAACGATCACCTTAACACATTTTATACTCTAAAGTTAAGAGCATAAGCAAAGAGCAAGCACCTGGCAAAGGATGATGTCACAGAAAGAGGGTAGAAGCCCCGCCTACCTGCTGTGCAAACCTTGATCAAAGGTTAAAGAAAAAGTTGTATTAAATGTTGAACTGAAGGGCTGCATCAAGGCTCAGTATGACAGAAAGGAGGATTATTCTGAGCTGTGAATCATGCAAAGCTACAGTAAGAGTCCACTCCGTTTACTTCATGTCTGTGCAGTTTTTCAGATCATGGTGACAATTAACAGTGTTAACTATTTACATGAATCACAATATAATGGCTCATAAGTTATTTATTTACTTACATATATATCTATTTAGAAAAAACAGAAAAAAGTTACAAAGTGCTTTACGATCCTAAATGAGACACGGCAGCTGAAACAGCATAAACACCTCAGAGTGCATGAAAGCCAGCCTGCACAGGTGGCTCTCAAGCTTCTTTATAAACCTTTAACCTCCACAAACTCAAAAATCTCCTTTTTGCCCTGAATCTCACCTGGAAGAGAACCGACCCAGAACTGATCCGTGCTCAGGAGAACGATCTGCATCTGACCATTAAAATTTCATTTGAAACTGTGAGCAGAGTTTCAGCGCATCTGAGAGAACCCAGAGTCATCTAAAATCTTATCTGCATTCATTTGTTTCAACACTAAAAACGTGAACTTAGAACTCAGTCTAAAATTCTGAGGAATGAAGGCTCAGCTTTGGTGTGTGTGTGTGTGTGTGTGTGTGTGTGTGTGTGTGTGTGTGTGTGTGTGTTCCTGTCTAGCTATCTTTGTGAGGACCGAAATCTGCATTCTACTATACTTGTGAGAACCAGCAGTCACTTGTGAGGACACACAACCTGGTCCTCACATTTTTGACGGCATTTAAAGGCATTTTTGAGGCTCAAAATGGGGTTTTAGTCAGGGTTACAATCAGGTTATGGTTAGGTTTAGGGTAAGGGTTAGGCATTCATTTTTAATGGTTAGGGTTAGGGTAAGGGGCTAGGGAAACCATTATGTCAACGAGGGTCCTCACTAAGATAGCTGAACGGGGTTGTGTGTGTGTGTGTGTCTGTGTGTGTGTTTTAAACGGGTGAATAACTGCTTGTTTAACATATGAAGGACACCGCCGTTACGGTTACTTATCCTGAAATCTGCCGTTGGTGTTGTGAGTGACCTGTGTGAACACTGACGGGAGAAAAAGTGAAGCGATCATTACAAGAATGCAGCGGGAAACTTTGATCATCGTTCAGGAAAAAACATCATTTAGATCAAACGCAGCAGAAGCTGAAGAGACGCGGTGGGTTATGAAACTCAGCAGGGGCGAAACCATCCACAGCAGTGGGGCGGGGGCTCGCTAAAATAAACGCAGGAAACTCGGAGTCACTTATCTGGACATCAAACATGACATGAAGCTGCTTCTGGGCAGGGTGCGCAGGACAGTACGATATCTACTGCGCACATCAGTTGCGCTTACCTGCAGGGAGGAGAATCCGGAAACACCTGACGGAGTCAGCAAGTCCTGCCGGAGCCACCCGGAGACCACGGCCTGTTCTCTCCGGATCATTCAGGGAACAGCAGCTTATCAAACAGGACCGGCGAGCTTTTCCCACCACTCCCGTCCCGGGGCATCCTCAGCCTCACCTGGACTCCAGCCCTGCACCCTCCCCCCTCCTCCCCCGATGGACGTCGGGCGTTGTTCTTTAAAATGGTTAAATAGTTTAAAAGGACAAACTGAGACGGCGGCTCTGCAGAGCACGGCAAACAAACAGCGGGGTCCTCATAGAAGATATGGACCAGCACACACCCAGCGAGCAGGAAGCCCATCACACACCGGCAGGAAGCCAGCGCCACAGCTCCGACAGGTAAACAGGGTCTCTGTCCCCACCCACCAGTGATATCAGTGAACCTCACACAAACGGAAGTGTACAGCTGTGCTAAGTAGACTCTTTAAAACTCTTTAAAATCCCGATTTAAATAATTTTGTTGTTTATTTTCAGCGAGTCTGTGCTGCTGTTTAACTTTAATCCAACAGAGGGCGCTCAACTCGTCTGTTTTTAGTTTCTTTCACTTTGACACAGCCATTCATAAATATGTAACACGTAGCAGGTGATACTAAAATACCCGAAGGAAATAAATGTATAAGAAACGTTTATCTCAGAAAGAAATCACAAACTTCCCCACTGATTCCCAGACAGGAGCAACCCAAAATCCCAGCTGTAGCTTCAGACCTACCAAATCAAAAGTGCAAACACCCACTTCCGTTTCAGCCTCCTCTGCCAATCACACGACAGACGGCAGCAAACAGCCAGGGCACTGGCTATAAATCATACATAATCTTATAGCAGAGGTGGAGGTAGGTGTGTAGGAGAGAGAGAGCTTTGTGACCAGGCTTAGGTCTGTGTAGGCTACAGTCATCCAGCTCATGGTCGTCTGAGGAATGAAAGCAGCTGGACTGCTTTAACTTTTGTGAAGGCGCTTCACCTCAGAAGTGAAGAAGCCTCGTCTTTGCTAAACTTAAAGAAGTGCAGTGGCTTTCTTCCTGAGCTGCTTAGATGTTTGACACAATCTCCGAGGACAAGTGCCGAGCTGTAGTCGCTACAGAGGGATAAAGCTGATGAGCCACACCATGAAGATATGAGAAAGAGCTGTTGGAGCTAAGTTAAGAAGAGAGGTGATGATCAGCGAGCAGCACTGTGGCTTCATGGCTGCTTACTTCCACCAGATTCATGGTGTTTTAACATAATTCAGCAGTTTTATTCCATATTTGTTATTATTGAATATGTGGCCTTTCACTTACTTCATTCTGAACCTTTGAAAGAGAAAACAATGTTGCTCTTCTGGCTCTTATTTAAGTAAATATTATAAATTCAATCATCTCTAAAAGTGACGGGAACTTTATAATTCCCCCCAAGGCTCTAATATAGCATTGAATATAGATCTAGTTACCATTAGAAAAAAATAAATATTATTTTTTAAGCTGGTTAATTTTATGTGTAATATTAAGATTTATATTGATTTTTGCTCACTGTGATGATAACTCAGCAGCCTGAACACAGAACCCTGTGGAACTCCATCAGAAAACAGTTCCAATCAGAGTAGATGTGTTCTCCTCTGAGCACAACCAGGTAACTCAGACAACGGGCAAAGAATGAAATAACTCTCACAGACAGGATTACTATTAATTTCACCACAGAACAGACAGAGATCCTGATTTATCTCACAAAAAGACAAGATTCTGGTCTGTAGTCCACTAAAACCACAACTTCTGAGAACCTGAAGGAACCAAAAGTCCTTGAAAAACTGACGTCATCTTCCACGCCAAAATTAGTTACAGTGCAAAGGCAAAAACCAAGCTGAGGTCAGAGGTCAGAGGTAGTGAGGCCATCTGAGCCTCTAACTAGTGAGCCAAGGAAGCAATTAGTGACACTGAAAAACTAGTTAACGACTTGATTTTCATTGTTTCGTTGTTTTTTCCTGTCAGCCTACCTCTCTGACATGTCTCCCAATGTGATGTTTGTGTAAAGTTTGGTCAGAAGGTTCCTTTGTAAGTGCGCATGCGCCATTAGCGTGCTGCCTGCTGTAACCTATAATTTCCTTCGGGATTAATAAAGTATTCTGATTCTGATTACTCTAGGCTGGACTACTGTAAATGATTACTATTATTATCGTTATAAAACTTCCTAAAAAGCCTTTATTTTATCCAAAATGCTGCAATATACTTCTGCTATATTGGCTTCCCTTCATTGGCTCCCTGTTAAACCCTGAATTCAAAATCCTGCTCCTCACATACAAGGTCTTAAATAATCAGGCCCCATCTTATCTTAATGACCTTGTAGTACCATATCACCCTATTAGAGCACTTCGCTCTCACACTGCAGGCTTACTTGTTGTTCCTAGAGTATTTAAAAGTAGAATGGGAGGCAGAGATGTACAGATACAATGTAGCTTGCCATCACCAGTGTGTGAATGGGTGGATGACTGGTTGTGTAAAGCGCTATACAAATACAGGTCATTTACCATCATCAGGGGGTCCATTTGTCCCTCTTTGGGGGGACACTCCCATGGGGCTTAAATCTGGGACTCTCCACCACTTGACCCTAGAACTGAAGAAGCTTCTTGGATGAGAGGTGAAACGTCTTCAAGCAACTTAAAGAAGTCCAGACGCTTTTCTTTCCAAGCTCCTTAGACTACGATGACCTGGATGACTGAGAACCTTCACAGACATGTCTTTACAGAAGAATGCATCGTCAACATAGATGCCACAGCGTTGCTGTTCCCACAGCTGATCCACTCCTCACTGGCCTTTGGGTCTCCATTGTCTCCATACATGCCTTACATGCTTTGCAGGGCACGGAAACGTAGTCTACATGTTCATCACTTGTTGATGTTGAGGTTGATGGCTCTTCCTTTGGTGTGAACAGGTTAAAGACCATCTCTATCTCAGGAACACATTCAAAGTTGACTGTTATTTCTTCAGATCCTACCATCCAAGAATATAAAGGTTGGGGGCACCAAAGATACCACTGCAGGGTGATGAATGGGGCTGAGAGATTTTAGGGTCTGCTTGTTGGTGCTGGTGGTGTCTGGGGACTGCTTGTTGGTGCTGGTGGTGTCTGGGGTCTGCTTGTTGGTGCTGGTGGTGTCTGGGGACTGCTTGTTGGTGCTGGTGGTGTCTGCGGTCTGCTTGTTGGTGCTGGTGGTGTCTGGGGACTGCTTGTTGGTGCTGGTGGTGTCTGGGGACTGCTTGTTGGTGCTGGTGGTGTCTGCGGTCTGCTTGTTGGTGCTGGTGGTGTCTGGGGACTGCTTGTTGGTGCTGGTGGTGTCTGGGGTCTGCTTGTTGGTGCTGGTGGTGTCTGGGGACTGCTTGTTGGTGCTGGTGCTGGCCCACTTTCTTCCCTCTTTGTACCAGTGGTGCTCCAGGGTTCGGACCAGGGCCTTAGTCTGCAGGCTGAGGAGCAGGAGTGGCGTGTGGAGGGAATCAATGTGGAATCAATGGATTAATGGAATTCTACTCAGCCAACCTGAGTAGGATACCTTTTGTGAGAAGCCCTTAATATTATTTTGTGATGCAGTTGAATCTCCTTCCTTTCTTCAAATGTTCCGTTTCCGTTCTAAAGCATGTAGTTAGGGCTGGATCGGGTGACCCTCAATCCTCCCTTAGTTACGCTGCAGAGTATTTCGGCTTCTCTCACCCCCTTTAAGATGAGATAAACCTTTATTACTATTAGTCCTACACGTGGGAAATTTGTTGGGTCACAGCAGAAAGTGAAAGACAGTACAAAGTTACGAGCAAAAAAAAAAAGAATAGAATAAGATGAAATAACATACTATGAAAAATACTATATAAAACAGAAGAAGTTACTATGTATGCACCACTGTGCATTTAATTATGAATTATTCAATCTCTGGCTCTCTTCCACAGCGTGTCTTTTTTCCTGCCTCCCTCCCGGAGCCTCGCTCTGCTGGAGGTTTCTTCCTGTTAAAAGTTTTTCCTTCCCACTGTCGCCAAAGTGCTGATTGTTGGGGGTTTTCTGTAGGGCTCCGCAACTGTGCTACGCTGTCTTAAATAGTGTAAACGGTTAGCTTAAATAAAGGCTATGTTTTCTTGTTTACGTGGAGCAGCGTAGTCGGAACAGCCAACTGTAAAGTCTTTGCTAACTCCGATGTCGCCTGGTGTGACGCTAGCAGCTAAAGCTAACTGCAGCTAGCAGCTGTAGCTCCGGATGTTTCAACAACAGCGACATTAACATAACCAAAGGGTTTGGCTAGCTGGGTTTTAAAGTTCAATTTCGACCCCTGTGGCGTTAAAGGGCGTGGGCCTTTATTTTATTCACACTTCTGGCTGTTTTTATTGAGCGACTTGGTCAAACACCCGCTTTTTTTCCGCCGGCAGAGGGCTGGGTGGGTTTTGGGGTTGTCGAGGCTGACTTCTTTGGTATTTGAAACGGTCAGAGGGACCTGAGCAGAGAGGGTGAGTCCACCATGTTTGTTAGCCGCCTGTTGTATGAATTCGCTAAAGACTACAGCATGATTTTAAATTAAAACTGTACTTTTCTTCTGGAATAAACCGTCCGGAGCGCACAGGCCGTTTGTGACTTTGCTGTAAACTCGTACCGATGTTGTTAGTTAGCGTCGCGAGCTAATGCGGATAGCCCGCTGTGTGACACCTTTATTAAAGTCTCTGAGTAAATAATGATCATGTGGCTGACCTCACAGCCCATTGTTCGTTCAGTGGGCTAGTTTCAGGCATTGTGCAAAGGTACTGTTTATAAGGTTGAAAACCTGCAGTCAGCTGAGACTGATGGAGTCTTGGATGTGTGACGAAACGTTTTTCCCACTGAAAACGTCCAGGTGAACAGAATCAACTTTCGGGATCTCAGAGTAAAGTCAGCTGGTTGAAAGTGGGGATATGAGCAAAAGTAGCTGACCACTGAGTGACCCGCTTAAACTCCGATACTCTTTATAAACGGTAGCGGTGTTATTGCCGTTAACTGCGGTAGTTCCTATTGTGTTGTTAGCCGTACTTTATCACACATGGCACCATGACTCCAGCTGGTCTGAGATCAGATTGTTTTTATTCCGATGGCAGCCCCACGTGTTAGTTTCCGGAAACAAATTTAAGAGCGCATCGGTGCCGTTTCCATTGATTCTCTTGGCTAGAATAACTCCCGCTCTGCTCTGATTGGTGTGTAGGCCACTGTGGACGTGTGCTGCGTTCCGGTAACCTCGGAATTTCCGACACGTGCGTCCCGGTATTAAAGTTTTTTGTGGCGCAAGATTTTGCCGTTAGCAATACAACGAAGTGTTTTTGTTTTTGCACGTAAACGCAGCCATGATCGTTAACTCGGGGTGGGCGGGGCTGCGCCGCTTTGGAAATTAGACTTGAGAGGACGTTTAAGATTCCGGCTGTAAACTCGGGAATTCGTCGTTACAGAGGAAGAAGTCAGCCCTGAAGCAGCACTGTGTGCACCCGGTGTCTGTGACGTGTGACGGAGGTCTGCAGAGGGAGATCGGGCTCTTTCAAACTGTCAGTGAAACTAATGGACAGACATTTGTGCAAACACGTACTCTTGTTTTGGCTGCTTACAGGAGAATATCTCTACATGCGTGTTCTTACATGTGTAAATGTCACTCTGACCTTATCAGGCTCTTGTTTAATGCATGCCTCAGTAATATTTGTTTTGCCTCATGTATCATCCCTTCAGCCGGGGCCTATCATGGGGCTAAAGGTGGGCTACAGCCTGGCCAGGCTGCCAGTCTGTGCAGGGCTGCAGCATTCATGTATGAATTTAAAAACATTGTGATGTTTGTGCAGGTGCATTTCGGAGATGGCGGTGCATGTGACCCTGAACGGGACGTTTTTGTCTAACCGCTATGAGCTGCTGGCGTGGCTAAACGAAACCTTACAGACGAGCTTCACCAAGGTGGAGCAGGCATGCACAGGTGGGTGATTTTAACAGGCGTGGCTGATGCTGGTACATTGCTAACAGCCTCCGCCTCACTTCTCACATGGACTTCTCTGTCATCCTGAGCCCAGAACGCAGCAGCTGGGTTGCTAACAGAAACCAACGGGCACTCGCATATCACTCTTTCCTCCCTTCATTGGACTCCTTTCTTTGGATGATCTGCCTCCACCTCCTCTGTCACACCAACCTGCCTGTCCTCCTTCACTACATCCATGAACCTCCTCTGAGGTCTTCATCTTTTCCTCCTGCTTGGGAGCTTCATCTTCAGCCTCTCTGACTCTGTCCCTCTGGCGATGACTCATTTCTTAAAAAGGATGACTGACAGCTTTCTTGCTATCATTTCTTACTGAGCAGGTGTGCTTTGTGGCACATGTTGTGAAAAGAAAAACCAGAAATAAATAAAAGCTGTGCAGACGATATTTAGACAGAGCAGGAAGGAGAGAGTAGGAAAAACCTGTGCTCCCCAAGTGTGTGGCTCACGGGGTTTCCCTGATCCTACACTGGGCTCATAATTGGAAAGATAAAGCTGTGTTAATAACGCACATGATGTGCAATACTTCCTGCTCTGTTTGTGTCCAGGTGCGGCGTATTGCCAGCTGATGGACTGGCTGTTTCCCGGCTCCTTGGACCTCTCCAGGGTCCAGTTCCAGTGCGACACCATCATGCACTCTCTGCACAACTTCACCTTACTGCAGGCTGCTTTCAGGAAGGCCGGAGTGATCAGAGTGAGTGTTGCTGCGCTTTCAGGTCCCGACATTATAACACAGGTGTGCAGCGAGCACACCTGTGTTAGAAACAGCAGGACGACTTAGCGCTCGTTCTTTGATAGAAACATGCACCTAAAGATCCTCTGTTGCTCCGCCCAGCACATCCCCATCGAGTCGCTGATGAAGAGGAACTCGGCCGTGGCTCTGACCTTCCTCCAGTGGTTCAAGATCTTCTTCGACGAGAACAATGATGGCAGAGAGTACAACGCCTTGGAAGCTAGAGGAGGACAGAGCCTGGTTCCTGCTGACCTCGGTGTGTCTCGCGCATGTGTCACACGGCGTGTGAGATGCTGGAAACATTGAATGTTTTTATGTTTTGCTGCACTTTTTAAAGCCAGAAGTTTAACATGTGAACCTTCACTTCAAAGCTGCCGCCTAACGCTCGCTCTCTCCTCCCCCCCCCGTTGCAGGTGGTGCATTTCTCCTGCCGAATCAGAAACTCGCTGTCACCGTGACGACGGACAGTAAAACTATAGAGCAAGAAAAAGCAAATGATGTAATCTCGCTGATCTCCGACGACGAGGACGATGTGGTGGACCTGACGATGGAGTTGGTAACAAACAAAGACGAGTGTGTTCGGCCTGAGCAGGTGAAGGGGGCGGAGCCAACAGACCCGTCGGTGGACGAGGGCGATGTTTTGCTGCGCTTCAGTAAACGATACTGCCGCGATGACATGGACCTGACGCCGACCGGCCATATCATCAAGGCACTCCGCAGCACGCCGTACTGCCTGTACCTGTACGTCGGGGTGGAGCTCGGCGGGGGCCGGAGGACGAGCATTGTCCTGATTGGCTACTTCGATGGGTGCTCGGGTGCGAGCGTGGTGAGGCCGCTGCTCGCGCTGCAGCTGAGCGTGGACTCGGCGGTCGGAGCCCCGGAGTCAGATTCGGACCTTCTGATGAAGGCGCTGACGGAGGCTGGTCTTCCTCTCTCCAACCTGGCTGTGTTTTACTGTGATGCTCCGCCCCCACAGGTGAGCCGGAGGTTTGAAGCCCAGCTCCGGCTTTTCAGCCCCAGCTTGTTATCGCTCTGCGGCCTTCCCGGCATGGCGGGACGAGCGTGCCAGGCCGGACTCCTCACGTCCTTCAGTCACGTGGTCGACCTGGTGAAAGACATCCACCGTCACTACTCCACCTGCGCCTCCATCAACGACAGCCTGAAGGAGCTGTTTGCAAACATGGAGCACCATAACCTGTCCCGCCCCATCTCCTCGCAGTGCTTGTTCTTCATCCACGCCGTGCAGAAGATGGCGGGCTGCTGGACGGATTTGGTGGAGTATTTTAAATTTGAGGTACAGGCCGTGGACGCCGAACGCATCAGCACCCAGCGAATCAGCGTCCAGCTGACCGATCCGAAAGTCGAGCTACACTTCCTGTTCCTCGCCTACGCGCTGGAGCCTCTCCGTGCGCTCCAGGAGCTGCAGCAGTACGGCTCTGCGAATGTCGGCGTGGAGCTGCAGCTCACGCTCGTGCTGCTTCACTCGTACGCGGCGAGGGTCCTGCGGCCGGCCGCCCTCAACGACTTTCTCAGGAGGCGAGACGTAAAGCTGCTCAGCAGCGAGGCGAAGCTGCTGCCCGCAGCCGACGTGAAAGTGGGCGCTCGAGTAAAAAACTTCCTGTGGGCCACCCCGGCCGTGGACCTGGACGAGGAGGAGAGGGCTGACTTCATGAAGGACGCGCGGGTGTTTTACCAGGCGGCGCTGCGGAGCGTGGTCGAGAGCGTTCCCGAGCAGCTCGGAGACTCGGCGCTGAGGAACATCACCCTCGTCCAGAAAGACCCTCGCAGAGTCAGCGTAAGAGGTCTTTGTTTGTACGCTGCTGGAGGCAGAGCAGGGCTGGTAAACTGAAGGTCGCTGGTTCGATTCCCGGCCGACTAGTGGCTGCAGCAGGATTTTCCTAGCTCATTGTCGGGAGTCCTTCCGTCTGACACAAATCTTCCTTTCATTAATAAAATATGAATCACCTTCGAGTGTGTGAAGTCAAAGCTGGTTTAATATATTTGTATTACAGTGCTGCTGATTTTCCTTCAGCGCCGACTCTTTGGTGGCTGCAAGAAATTTGTATTGAGGAAAAACTCAGTTTAACTGTTGGTCTGCTCCACTCCAGTTCCCAAAAGAGAGAGAGAGTTTCCAGATGATCTGCTGAATCCAGATTTCAGTAAATGTGTGCTGTAGGTAGATTAGCCAGATGTTCTGACGTGTTCACAGATCCAGAGACTCAGCTCGGTCCTGGCTGGAGCTGCTGTCAGTCTGCAGGATTTGAGCACTTTCAGGCCTTTGAAGGTCACTTTGTTACGTTGTGTTCTTCTAGTAAGACAGAAGATGCTCTCTGTAACGACTGCTAATGACTCTGCAATGCAACATCTGTCCTCAGAATAAGCTATCCAGCAGCGTGCTGTCAGAGATGGCGGTAGAGCTGCGTCTGTGTGACGCCGGCTCTTCAGAAGCTCATCAGCTTCAGGGCGACTACCTCAGTTTGATTGAAGCGACTAGAAGAGGAGAAGCTACTTCCTGGGCAAAGGTAAGAGCACCAGCGTGGCCACACGTCTGATTACTGGAATAAATACATGGATAAAAGCTCCGTGTGTGAGCTGAGACCTCATGGTTGAACACGTGTCTGTGTTTGCAGATGGTGAATGAAGTCAGCCCCGGCTCGACGCTGCACAGGCTCATTTTGACCCTCCTGGCCCTGCCCAGCTCACTGCACCGGACTCAGGTGTTTGCTAAGGTGAGAGGTCAAAGCTGAAGCCGTGGGAGTGGACCACATGACCCAGATGGGAAGAGATAAACAAATTCCCTTTTTTTCTGTCTTTGCTTTAATCCCAAGGTATCGAACATCCCCAAGAATCTTCCTGACAGTCAAGAAGCCTCCAAAGCTTTACCTGAACCGGGCACATGGGCGAGAAGACCCAACAACCGCAGGAGGAAGATGCCTCTCCGTCACCAGACAGCTTATGATAATGAGAGGAAACAGGAAGTGGATAAACTGAGCTCATCGGAGGACAGCGACTGGACCAAATCCAGCCCACCTGTGCGTTCCAGGGAATACAGCAGCAGCAGCACAGAGGAGTCGGGCGACACAGAAAACTCCTCTGGTAGGACTGACGCCGGAGTTTGCTGCTCTGACACGAAGCTGATGTGACGCCTTGTTGATGATAATCAGTCTGACTGCCTGTCCTGTTTTTATCCAGATGTGGTGGATGTTACAGAAGCTTCCAGAATGTGTTGGGCTGGCAGACCGAGGCAGCTGCAGAGTAAGAAATGTCACACCAGTGCAATAAGAAAGGGCCAAGCGACGCTAACACCCATTTCTGTTTGACAGTATTTGTTCGCTGCGCCTCGTTCACGAAGGTGCTGAGCTGCTTCAGTGGCTTCTTGTCTCATTTGCAGGTCACAGGAATCGTCAGGCCAAGTCTGCTTTTGTCATGAGCAGCGATGACGAGGATTTGGCAGCCACGCCGACCCGAGTAGCATCAGCGCAGGAACAATCACCTGTAAGCCATTTCACACCAGCTGCTAACTAGCAGCACTGTCTTTATTTACACTGTTCATGTGTGTTGTCTGCCTGCAGCCGTCGTGTGACGCATCCACAGAAAAATACCAGTTTACCAACCAAGTAACAAACTTTTCTTTTTAATCAGAGACAGTTTGGCAGAAAAAATGCAGATTTGATGAGTTTATTGGTAACAAATAACAGAAAACTGAGTCAAATGAAGAAAAAGTGAGTTTGGAGGAGGCGGTCACATGAAACGATGCGTTTAAGTTTCAGCCCTTTTACACCGTGTGGCAGTTTTTTATTTTGCAGCCTGTTGTACAAAAATGTGAAACTTGGTGTGCGTTTGTTGAAGGCAGTGAAGGGGAAGTGTGTTTGCTGGTGTCAACTCAGTTTAGCTTGAAATCAGCTGCTCACACGTTGGTTGCTATGGCGACAGAAACCGCCACTGTGTTTCTCGTGAGCACATCTGTGTCTGTGTGTTTTGTCATGAAGGGGGAGCTGGTCTGGGGTTACGTGGGGGGCTTCGCGCTGTGGCCGGCCGTCGTCCTGCCGTGCAGAGGAAAAGCGTCACCGCCAGGGAAGACGCTGGTGGAGTGGTACGGACAAAAGATGTCCTCACAGGTGAGTCGCACCATGCTGTCGATCTGTGGAAACAGGAAGTGTGTTTAGTCCAGGCTCTGACCCAGTGAGTCTTACCCAGAGTGTAGTGCAGAGCTTGGATGGAGCTGACGGGTGAAGACGTCCGAGGCTCCACCCGGCCTGCTGTGATAAGTAAAACTGGGAGCCGGAGTAGGCTTCCAGGCCCCGCGTCCATCTGCAGCTCCTGTCTAGATCAGCGCTCTTGGAATTGACTGGGTTTAGTTTAGTGGCCCGGAAAACTAAGCCCCACAGATCTGGAGTAACCTGGAGGGTGTGTTCACACTGATGAAGACTTAACACTCAACTCAAAAAGGGAATGTTCAGAGTTTAGACTTATTTAATGCAAGATATTTTAAAAATCACAGTATAATAATCAAATCACCTGAATTTTACTCATTAACCTACTCTGAGCTGATGCTGACTCTGTTCAAGTCTCAGGTTAGAGAGAATTATCGTACTTGGCCACGGATGCACGTATCCCGCCTGTGTAGGTTCAACCCAGGGGGGAGACGCCAACTCCAGTAGGAAACTAAGGAGCTTGGAAAGAAAAGCGTCTGGACTTCTTTAAGTTGCTTGAAGACGTTTCACCTCTCATCCAAGAAGCTTCTTCAGTTCAGGACTGAACAAAACAAGTCCAGGACTCTTAAACACTGGTATGTCTTCTGTTTGAACAAACGCACCTGCAGGGACAGGTAGACGGCCTCCTGGTAGACGGCCTCCGAGAAGCTCCTTCAGTTCAGAACTGAAGAGAAACGTCTTCAAGCAACTTAAAGAAGTCCAGACGCTTTTCTTTCCAAGCTCCTTAGACTACGATGACCTGGATGACTGAGAGCCTTCACAGACATGTCCAGTAGGAAACAAAATCCAAATCCTGCTGAATTTATACTCTAATCTAACGCAGCAGAAACAAGCAGAACAAAGCTGAGGATCATAAATCCACCCAGTGAGTTCACAGTGTCAGCATCTCCTGTGGCGCTCCCAGAGCCAATCACAGACCCCGGAGCTTCCTGAGCCCCTTTTTTATGCTCATTTGACTCCCTCGCGCCTCCTCTCAGTAGGGCTGCTCAATTAATCGAATTTTAATCTAGATTACGATCTGGGCTTTCAACAATCATTAAAAATGACTGAGCCGATTATTAGCACCTCCCTCGTGCTTTACTCTTGCGCTGCTCCGTGTGGTAAATCGAGCGCACCTCTCTGCGAACACGCGTCACAACAATTAAGAGGACCGAGGGAAGCTCGGAAAGCTAAGCAGAAGTTATTTGGAGAGGAGAGGATAATGGCTGCTGAAGAGAGAATGCTGTTGGTTGAAAAGAGGTCAAACGACTTCAGTGGTGTGGAAACATTATCAAGTAGACATAGTGTGTAAACTTTGCTACAGTGTCGTAGCTGCACCACAGAGCAACACTACAAATTTATTCAAACATTTGAAGACCGCTCACAAAGTGACACACGATCAAACAATGAAGGAGCAGCAACTTTAGTCGACATACCTCAATGTCAGTTTGATGCAATTGTGCATTGTGTGGCTACACAGCTTGCCTTGATGTTTGGTTATTTGTATGCATAAATATTATGCAGTATTTTGAAGTTCACTAAACATTAATGTTTACATTATTCATTTATTTTTTATATTGCAAACATTTGCACTGTTATCAGTATTTGCACAATATTTTATATTATTTTTGACAATCTTTAAAGCCATTATTCAATACATTGTTATTGTCAAATAATCGAGATCTCAATTTCAGTGAAAATAATCGTGATAATTTTTGCCATAATCGAGGAGCCCTACCTCTCTGGACATCCCATCACGGGTGTTGACACACAGTCACCTGACGTCCCGCCTCACCTCCTCTCTGATTTCTCAGTCATGTTAATTAGACTCATTACATGTTTGATTAAGAACAAAGATGATTTGCTGAGAGGTGAGCCCCTCCTGTCAAATGTCAGGGAGGAGGGTGCTCTGTGTGTGTGTGTCTGTGTGTGTCTGTGTGTGTTCTTGTCTAGCTATCTTTGTGAGGACCGAAATCTGCATTCTACTATACTTGTGAGAACCAGCAGTCACTTGTGAGGACACACAACCCGGTCCTCACATTTTTGAGGCTCAAAACGTGGTTTTAGTGTCAGGGTTACAATTAGGTTATGGTTAGGGCTAGGGAAACCATTATGTCAATGAGGGTCCTCACTAAGATAGCTGAACGGGGTTGTGTGTGTGTGTGTGTGTGTGTGTCTGTCTGTGTGTGCGTGTGTGTGTGTCTGTGTGTGTGTCTGTCTGTGTGTGTGTCTGTCTGTGTGTGTCTGTCTGTCTGTGCGTGTGTGTCTGTGTGTGCGTGTGTGTGTGTCTGTGTGTGCGTGTGTGTGTCTGTGTGTGCGTGTGTGTCTGTGTGCGTGTGTGTCTGTGTGTGTGTGTGTCTGTCTGTGTCTGTGTGTGTGTCTGTGTGTGCGTGTGTGTGTCTGTCTGTGTGTCTGTGTGTGCCTGTGTGTGTCTGTGTGCGCCTGTGTGTGTGTGTGTGTCTGTGTGTGTGTCTGTGTGTGTGTCTGTGTGTGTGTCTGTCTGTGTGTCTGTGTGTGTCTGTGTGCGTGTGTGTGTGTGTCTGTCTGTGTGTCTGTGTGTGCCTGTGTGTCTGTGTGCGTGTGTGTGTGTCTGTGTGTGCGTGTGTGCGTGTGTGTGTGTCTGTGTGTGCGTGTGTGCGTGTGTGTGTGTCTGTGTGTGCGTGTGTGTCTGTGTGCGTGTGTGTCTGTGTGTGTGTGTGTGTGTCTGTCTGTGTGTCTGTGTGTGCCTGTGTGTGTCTGTGTGCGTGTGTGTGTGTCTGTGTGTGCGTGTGTCTGTGTGCGTGTGTGTCTGTGTGTGTGTCTGTCTGTGTGCGCCTGTGTGTGTGTCTGTGTGTGCGTGTGTGTGTCTGTCTGTGTGTGCGTGTGTGTGTCTGTCTGTGTGTGCCTGTGTGTGTCTGTGTGCGCCTGTGTGTGTGTCTGTGTGCGCCTGTGTGTGTGTGTGTGTGTGTGTGTCCTGGGTTTGAGTCCTTTCCTCTGCAGACGTGATCAGACGGCCGTTTCTTTGTCGTCTGCTTTAAATTATTAGTAAAATCTTTATTTGTGTTTTTCTCCTGTGCCGATCGGCCCGCGCTGGATGGATGTTTCCTTCTCTCTGATTCCAGGCCAGTTTGCAGGATCTCAAACCTTTCGCTGCCTTCACCCAGAACTTTTGTGCCGACTCCTTCAACATCCTGAACACCTACCAGGAGGCCGTCTACCTGTCCCTGCAGGTGTGTTTGTTCAAACAGAAGACATACAAGTGTTTAAGAGTCCTGGACTCGTTTTGTAAACAAACAGGTCAAAACTTTAAGGAACCTGGGATTTCATAACGCTGCCATGTTCTTACTATGTTATTTTAAATATGTTTTACTAAACTAAAGTCGTCGTGAGCGTCTGATATTTAAAGTCTGTGTGCTGCTGCGTGCTCATATGTGACGCGTCCTCCTTCCTCTGCACCAGGAGGCAGCTCGGCGCTGTAAGAAGCAGTTCTCTCCTCCCCCAAATGGGAGGGAGGAGCTGCTGAAGCAGATGTTGGACTGGGCGTTTGGAGGCTTCCAGCCGACGGGGCCTGAAGGATTTCAGCCCAACGCTCCAAAGAACGGTAAGAACATTGATACTGTCAGCCTCACTGACCTGCAGAACCCCCATCAGTCCGTTATCTACAACCTGCCCTGACTGAGTGGGAGTGAAGGTGTCGCTCACCTGTGAACACCTGCGTCAGTCATGGAGACGGGGTCAGGGGTCGTACAGGAGGAGCTCAGAGTAGGATAAAAAGGACGATCACAGACTTCCAGGTTTTCTGCCGTGCTCCGTCTTATTTATGATGTATTTTGATCACATGTTTGATTGTCCTCTGCAGACTCCAGGCCGAGGGCAATGAAGAAGCTCCCCCATAAAGCCTCCTCTTCTCCTGACTCCTCCAGCCTGAGGAGCAGCAGTGGCACCAACCTGAAAGATGTGGAGGTGCACCTGAAGAGGCTGTCCTGCAGCTCCATCAGGAAGGCATCAAAGCCAGCAAAGGCAAACAAAGAGGAAGGTCATCCTGCGGAGCACAGCCCCAAAGCACAGAAGGAGAAGGAACATCGAGGAGGAGGGTCAAAGACAGGGAAACAGGGGAGGAAGGAGGAAGAGGAGGAGGAGGAAGAAGAGGAGGAGGAGGAGGAAGAAGAAGAAGAGGAGGAGGAGTGGCGAGGAGGATGGAGAAAGGGGAAGAGTAAGAAGGGATGGAGAGGAAGGAAGGCTCATAAGAAGCGAGGCGAGCTGAACGATGACGTGTCGTCTGACTGGATGCCGAGCAGGAAGAAGATCTACACCAAACTCCACAACAAGGTCAACAAGCCGACCGCCTCCTACACGCAGCCCGACCAGAAGCACAGAGGTAACGCTCGGCGACTGTTAGTGATGCAGCTGTTAGCCTCGGCTGTCAGCGCTCACCTGAGCAGGTGTCAACACGGCTCACTCTTACTCTCACTGCTCCTTTCAGAGAAGATCATCAGCACGATCGTGGACACCAAGCTGGACATCGAAGGTGAGTGTGCAGGACTGCTTTACCTGCATTCCTCGAATCCTTGAGTGTATGAACTCTGGTGCTGATTGTGTGCTGTTTGCAGGGTACTGTCTGTGCTGTGGGACTGACAACATTGAGATCTTCCACCCTCTGTTTAAAGGCGGCCTGTGCCTGAAGTGTAAGGTAAGAAGCTGCTGTCACTGTTAGCAGCAGGCGGGCGTCTTGGTGCTCGACTCCAGGATAGACGCGCTGAAGGACCCGTGCATCCATCAGCATGCGTGATTTAAAGTCACAGCTTCACTTTAATCCAGATTTCTCAAACACAGGTGCAGATGTTTGGTGCACAGCTGCATGGACACCACTGTAGTTTGTGGTGTCGGGTTACAGCATAGCCTTAAAGCAGAAACAGAAATCCTGCAGAGCTTTTAAAGAACTGAGCAGATGTTTTCCTTTGTTTCTGTGTTTTGTTCAAAACATTCAAGCTCTTTCTGAGCAGCTGGCTGTGATGGTGTCTGTGCCTGCAGGATAACTTCACAGAAACCTTATATCGTTACGACGGCGATGGATATCAGTCCTACTGCACCATCTGCTGCTACGGGATGGACGTCCTGCTGTGTGGCAATGATGGCTGCTGCAGGTTATGCTCGGCTTCTTTCAGTGTTTCAGCCTCAAGTACGAGCCCCTTATCCGTTTTTAACCTCTGTTCTCCGTCTTCAGGTCTTACTGCGAGGACTGTCTGAACATCCTCGTCGGGCCGGGAACGTTTGATTCGCTGAAGCTGGAGGACCCGTGGATCTGCTACCTGTGTCAGGCTCACAGACCCCACAGAGCGCTGGTCCCCAGAGAGGACTGGAGCATCCGCGTGCAGGAGTTTTTCACCAATGACAGCGGCATGGAGTTTGTGAGTGGAAAACCAGCCTTTGTAAAGATCTGTGTGCAGGAAGCTCTCAAAGGTGCTGCCCTGTACCTGCCCCCAGTGATTTTATTAGTCCTTTATTTATTTATCCAGGTAAGATCTCATTGAGATTAAAAATCTAGTTTCCAAGAGAGACCTGGCATCATGGCAACAAAAGTGAAAATAGATGTACCACATAAGTATATAACATTAAAACAAATACAATGTCCTGTACAAACGTGAGAGATGGACTTAAACTCCCCCAAGGTAACCAATTCTGATCATTTCAGTTCCTTGGGGACTAACAACGTTACAAAAAATTTTAAGCGCGGAAAATTGCAAATTATCCATCCATTCGCTTCCGCTTCACCTTTTCAGGGTCGCAGCGGGCGCTGGAGCCTATCCCAGCTGTCTTAGAGCGAGAGGCAGGGTACATGCCAGTCTGTCGCAGGGCTAACACATAGACACAGACAACCATTCGCACAAGGGGTGGCACGGTGGCCTATGGGCATTTTGGTGTTTCCAACTAATCTGTCCCCACTAACTGCATGTCTGTGGACTGTGGGAGGAAGCCGGAGAGAACCCACACAAACACGGGGAGAACATGCAAACTCCACACAGAAAGACCCGGGGGGGGGGATTGAACTCAGGACCTGCTTGCTGTGAGGCAAAAGTGCTAACCACCGTGCCACCCCCTGCAAATTATCCATAACTGTAAATTTGCACATATCCACCTAATATTGCACTCTGTATTATCACTGTGACAGTGTTGCAGCTACTTTCATTTTAAATTCTGATTGCACCCACACAGAAGCTACATGACCTACAAGCACCGTTTTACTTATTATGACTTTCTTTTTAGTCGTGTGAAGGGAACCTGCAAAGTAAGAATTTCATTACTCTGTGTAACCGTTCGTGTTTTGCGGTGTACATGACAATAAACGTCTTGGATCTTGAATCTGACAATGGTAACTGTAGATCTCTGAATCCCCCAGAAAGGTTTTCTCAGGTTCTCACACACAGCAGATTCTTTCGTCCATGTAGTGGCAGAAAGTTCATTTTTATTTCAGACGGTTATCAAAGTAACGTTTGCTCAGAGCAGGGCTCCAAACTCGCAGCCCGTAGAAATATAACACAGTTTGTCCCTTGAAGTGATGTTTTCTGTTAGGGAGGATTTGTTTGTTGTGGAGTGCATTATTAAAATAAATTCTTTAAAAATGATTGAATATGAAGGCAACATGAGCAGAGAGCACAAACATGCTGAGGGATCGGCTGTGTTAGCTCAGTGAGAGTCACAAACTAATGTGAACACTTGTGTCTGTTTGTATTTCGGTCCATACAAACAAAATGCAGCAGGACAGACTGAGAGGACCGCTGTGTTTATTTGGGAGTTGAATGAAAGGCTTCAGTTCAGAGGGAGGAAAAAATGTGTTCACGCTTGCAGTTTTGAAATAAAACAAACAAACAAACAAACAAAACATTTTCAGATATATTTGTGGGTGTTTGTTTGTTTTGTGCTGTTTGAACACTAAAATGAGAGGACAGTGCCAGGAGCGGCCCACAGCTCGTTTCAGTTTGAAGCCCCTCCTTCCAGGTTCTCTCTGTAACAGCTGAAAACCTTTGTCGTTAGTGACCCCTGTGGCCATGTAGTGAACTGCAGTCATCACCCCAGCAGGATGAGTTCTGTGCTTCTGTGTTGTTTTATGTGTCTGTGTGTTTGTGTAGAGGTTTAAACTATGTTGGTGACACATTTACTTTAATTCTTTTTAAAATAAATATATTAGAATTAAAGTGTTGGTGTCTGCGTCCGATCCACTCAGGGTTACACTTTTTTACATCAGGATACGCGTCGTCCAGAACATCGAGTATTAACGTAATAAATAAGATAACTGTGTGTTATGAGTCACGCGTGACTTCCTGTCGTCTTGTCAGAAATCACGCCGGCTCTTGTGTGACACTGAGTTTTTCTTGTTGTAGGAGCCTCACCGCGTTTACCCGTCCATCCCTGCAAACCTCCGCCGGCCCGTCAGAGTCCTGTCGCTGTTCGACGGCATCGGCACAGGTGAGCTTTACCTGCCCTTCTGCTCCTGTAAAACAGCCATATGCTCCTGCTTTTCCACACAGACCCTTCTTCTCTCCGTCAGGTTTCTACGTGCTCAAGGTCCTGGGCATCAAAATAGACAAATACATCGCCTCTGAGGTTTGCGAGGATTCGGTCGCCGTTGCCACCATCAACCACGACGGGAAGATCGTTCACATCGGAGACGTCCGGCACATCACTCAGGAACGCGTACGTCCTTCATAATTCCTCTTTCCACAGAGGACCCGGCTCCATTCTGTTTTCCTGAGCTGAGACAGAAGATTTAACTGAGTGTTTGATGGGTCAGAATATAGAAAGTGCTGCAATGGAGCCCCGCCCCCTGTCCCTGGGGATTTTCTCACCACGTCTTTGTGCTTCCTTGATTCTCCAGCTCGAGCAGTGGGGTCCTTTTGACCTGCTCATCGGCGGCAGCCCCTGTAACGACCTCTCCATCGTCAACCCGCTAAGGAAAGGCCTCTACGGTACGTTTCTGAAGCTCCTCCTGTCACACAGATGTGAGTGTCGGTGTCGGTCAGTGAGCTGGTTGTTGGTATTCATGTGTCACTTCCCTCTTCCCTCCTGCAGAGGGCACCGGGAGGCTTTTCTTTGATTACTACCGCATCCTTCAGTGGCTGAAGCCCAAAGAGGACGACCCGCGGCCGTTCTTCTGGCTGTACGAGAACACGGTCGCCATGAACACCTGCAACAAAATCAGCATCTGCCGCTTCCTGGAGGTCTGCACGTGCTCACTTCAGTTTGGATCCGTAACCCTCCGCTCTTCCTCTTCCTGTGTGCTTCCTTAGTTAAACTGACGAGGTGTAAACTGTGTCTTGTTCTTCTGACAGTGCAACCCGGTGATGGTGGACGCCATGCACGTAACTCCGGCCCGCAGAGCTCGCTACTTCTGGGGAAACATCCCGGGAATGAGGAGGTACGCGAACTTTAGCAACATTCTTTTTAATACCAGTGGAAATATTAGTCAGATATTTCATCTATTTATGGATTTCTGTGGAGTTTCCTTTGGAAGTGCGTCCTCCATGAATCGTGCATGTGGGGTTTGTGCGGAGCTCGGGGGTGAGCTGCACAGGACGGCAGCTGCTGCTTTTTATGAATCGCTGTGATTAAATCTGAAGCAAAGATCATTAGAGAGAAACGCCCGGTGAGGTGTGAGCGTAAGTTTCCCACCCCAGGAAGATAAAAGTTTTCCAATGGAAGAGTTTGTCTTTTGTCAGTGACGGCTGCTCGAGCTCAAACGGCTCAGCCGGCTCCCGGACGCAGAACCAAACTGGGATGGCCATAGCGACCTGAGAAGACAGGAAGGGCTGCGGCGGTTAGCAGCAACGAAACTTTCAAAATAAGAGCAAAATGGCAAGATTCTCTAAGGCCAAAAGGGAAAAAAGGTCAAATGAGTTGCCGGATAAGCGTTATAAATAAAGTTTTACTTTTCACCCGCAGGCCCATCGTAGCCACCCAGAGCGACAAGCTGGACCTGCAGGAGTGCTTGGAGCTGGGCAGAAAGGCCACGGTGAGTGACTGAGTGTGCTCCTCGCTGTGATCCGTCCACAGCTGCTCGGCCACATGATCGTTCTCATGCTTTTGTTCCAGATGTGTAAGGTGAGGACCATCACCACCAATGCGAACTCCCTGAAACAAGGAAAAAATGTCAACAAGCTTCCCGTCCTCTACAACGGCAAAGAAGACAAACTCTGGATCACGGAGTTGGAAAGGTAGCAGACTGAAGGGTTGTAACGTCCCTCGTCCACTCGTCTCTAACAGCCTGTGGGCTGATTTCTGTGGATCCACTGAGGTTTTATCTGAGCAACGAGCAGTTCCTGAGTGTTGTCCTGTTAGACGGGTGGATTATTAAAGGTGTCCTCCTTCCTTCCTGCAGAGTCTTCGGGTTCCCCAAACACTACACCGACGTGAGGGACATGAACCGGCAGCAGCGGCAGAAGGTGCTCGGGAAGGCATGGTGCGTCCCTGTCGTCCGTCACCTGTTGGCCCCCCTGAAGGACTACTTCACCTGTGAGGACCTGTCTCCTCTAACCACAGCCTCCTCCACCACCTCCTCCTCCTGCTCCTCCTCACAGTCCTCCATTGCCTCTGCAGAGCAGCAGCTGTCGGGTTAGGAGGAGGCGCTACCGTTCAGATGGAGTCGTTTGATCAGCGACACACTGCTGACGTGTCAGTTTGTGCGCAGGTGTCTGGACATGTTGACTCTTTATTTATCGCCTATGAAGTCATGCATTTAAAACTCAAACACAGGCTGTGGAAACCTGTGTGTGCTCAGGTGCTTTTAGACTCTACCTCCAATAAAACTGTGACGACTCAAAGGTTGAAGTCCTTTGTTACTGAGGTGCTCGCTGATGATGATGATGTCGATGATGAACTGTGTGTTTCTGTAATGAAGCTGTAACCAGGTGCTTTCCTTAAATTATCCCTCCCTCCCTTAATTGTGCTGTTGTTGGTGTAAATCGGTTAAACTGTGAGTGCGACCGTGACACACACGTCACTTTATGTTCTTAATATTTCACACAGGACTGATCTGTGGATGTCGACTTCATTTGTATTATTTGGTTTGCAGTTTTTCTATCAGCTATTTCATGTCTGTGTGAAGCGCTCAGCTCGTCTGTGACTTCAGTCTCAGGGATTCGAAGCAAGTGAGGAAAACCAATCAGACGGAGCCGACGTGACAAACATTTCTGTTCAAATGTTGCTCAGACGTTTAAACCTCACAGTTAAACATCATCACCTCACCATCTTTGTTTGCTTATTGAAATGTCAAAGTAACTTTATGTAAGATTGTTAATTTTCAATAAACATGAATCAAATCTCACTCTGAAGAAGCGTCTGTGTCTTTGTCCGCAGCGGAGTTTATAGCCTGTAGGTGGCGCTACGCTCACAGAGCATAAGCAGCTGTGCTCATTTCTGTCTCATTTGTCACAGTGCACGTCCTCTACTCCTTGCATCTTAGTCCCTCCCACCTTAGAAACAAGGACAGGTGGGGCAGCGGGCATCCTTGCCTGAGGCTCGTGATGTCAGCGTGATGTAAGCAGCAGCGTCAGTAATACCTTAGTTTGCTGCATTTTATGATCTCAGGTATAACCGAGCTTATTTTGTTTATTTTCACATTCATGAAACTCCCAGCATGCATCAGTGCGACGGACACCAGGCTTCAGTGCCACACACAGTGGAGGCCACAGTCCACTCACCAGCCACTTCATTAGGTACGCCTCTTCAACTGCCCATCACACAAATGTCTTGTCGGCCAATCGTGTGGCAGCAACTCACACACGGTGATGACGACCTGCTGAAGTTCAAACTGAGCCGATGAAGATTTCGGTGAATGTGCTGTGATTCTGTACCAACAGATTCAGACAAAACAGCAGCGGTGGCCATTTTTCAGTAAAACAAGTTTCTCTCTGTAGGACTTTTCTCTTGTGGTCTATATTTGGCTTTAAGCTCCTAAAATCTCCACGTAAATGTCACTAAGCTGTTCTCATATTCAACTTCCTGTGATAGCAGGGTGAGGGCCTGCTGCTGCAGGAGGTGGGAGTGCAAAGACATGTTTCTGTGTGACTGCAGGAAAAAAATGATGTTACTATGGTTACTGGGATGTTGATACGTCACTGGCTGACGTAAACCTGACCCGCTGCTCCTGTAATATGAGGATGTTTTTGTCGTGAATGAATTAATTTATTGATGAAAATAATCCTTTTTATGAATAATGACCTCACCAAAGTACATTTTATTCTGACGTCTCCGTTTCCGTCCGTCTACTTCCGTCCGCCGTCCTTACGTTTAGGCGTTTCCCTTTACGTTCTGACGTCATCTCATCGCTCCTTCCGCTGCCGGTAGAGTGGACGTGAGGAAGAGAAGAAAAAAGCAGAAGAGGAACAAACGTCGAAACGAGCGCAGGTTGTTTTTTTTATGAGAAACATTCCCCGCCGAGAAGACTAAAAGCTCCAAGTCCGAGAACCGCAACAGAAAGCCGGCTGCAGGTAGGTTTGAAGCCGGCCGGAGCGGCTGGATAACGGCGGCGCGCTCTGTTAGCTTCAGTGTTAGCATGTAGCTAGAACCGTGCGATCCCGGAGCCTCGGACCGGGCACCCCGGGGCCGGGCTCCAGCTCGGGCAGCTGCCGGCACAGTGACGGTTTAAACGGCTCTTATCCGCGGAGGTTTGTATCAATAATGGCCGAGGCTAACGGGAGCTAACCGGGCGGTGCTTCAGGCGGGGGACCGCCTGCAGGTCCGGGGAGTGACTGACTCAGTCAGCCGGTGCGGGCGCGTTTAGCCGATGACCGAGCTTTCTAATATTAACACAGCTAACGGTCAGATAGCGGAGCTCGGCCAGTGTCCGCCCAGTGAGCCGGACGCCGACCTGTTCGGTGATTGGAGTCGCGGACCTGACGCTGCTGATCACCGCTAATGTTAGCAGCGTGTGGCTAACGGTCACTTCCTCACAGCTGAAAAACCCGGACTCATCCACACCACCCCAGACCTCACCTGGTCAGCTACAGAGGCCACTGCCCACCTTTAAAACTTTTGTTCCTCTGAATAAAGAAAACGAAAATCTGAATTTAACAGCAACAATAAAATCAACTTTTCTCCTTTGAGAAATATGCTAATCTGCAGTTACTGGAGATGATGTTTGAATAATATTTGAATAAATGTTGGAAGATGGTTTGTTTGTGATGAGGAAAATAAAAAAAACCCAACAAAAACATCACTGTTACCTTCAGACTGACAGCTGATGGGCTCATTGTTTATTAACCTTCATGACCTGGTTGGTACCTCGCTATACATGACTCCGCCCACTGTCTGCTCAGCTTCCTGTAAGCAGCTGTAAGCATGATGACACTGTTGCTGAATCATACAAAGATTTTATAGCAACATTCACAGTGATGTCACTAAATAACATCAGCCGAGGGACTTGTCAGTGTTTACTACCTGCGCAGGTGCATTTGCTCACTCATCAAGCTGCACTACTGTTATGTCTGCTGTAGTTTTTCTGCTGGCCATCGATGGCATCCAGGTTCCTCTCCTGAGAGGATCTCTTGGTGTGAATGCTGCTCTCAGTCGACTCCTACAATAACCACATATGTGACAGCTGACCACATCTGTACATCATGTAGCGCTGACCTCCAGCTGCAGAGGACATACCTGAAACACGCCTCCTCGGGAATGCTGTCTGTTTAGTTTGTGATTTCTGCGGCTGACCCAGAAAACTGTGACTGCTGTAGATAAAATGCTTTGAGTTTTAAATTGTGCTCATCTGGGAGGTTTCTATCTGGGTGTGCCTGCAGTCTCGTCCTCAGCGGCAGATTAAATGTTGACTGAAGGTTGCAGCTCGTTATCTGACGCAGAGCCACAGACGGGCCTGCAAGTACGAGCAAACGCCAAAGAGTCGGTTCAGATGCATATTTCACCCGTTTCCGTCACAAAAGGACAGGAAGTCGTGCTTTTTTTTTTTTGTTTGTTTGTCTTGTCTGAGAAACAGATTCTGAGCTCTCTGTCATCAAACTGTACTTCATGTCCTCTGTTCTGAAATTTGACAAACCAAAACAATTACTTTTATCAAATTAATCGATAAAGAAGTTCAGTGTTTACACGGAGTAGAGGATTTATCTCATCGGGTCGTCCTCATTGATGAGGTCCTGATCGTGTTATTGATGAGCAGGTTTAAAGTGACAGTAACAACCTAACGAGCTGTCGGTGTGATGTTCTGGTACCGTCTGTCTCCTGTCACAGTCAGTCACCATATAAGTGTGTGTGTGTGATCAGGTGACCGACGATGGCTGTGAACGTGTACTCGACCTCAGTGACCAGCGACAACTTAAGTCGCCACGACATGCTCGTGTGGATCAACGAGTCTCTACAGATGAACCTCACCAAGATAGAAATGCTGTGCTCAGGTAAGTGACGCCTTTCAGCACACTGTGTCCCATTCTCTTAA
This sequence comes from Oreochromis niloticus, assembly GCF_001858045.2. Classification (NCBI taxonomy): domain Eukaryota; kingdom Metazoa; phylum Chordata; class Actinopteri; order Cichliformes; family Cichlidae; genus Oreochromis; species Oreochromis niloticus. Next base: position 1,222,466 of record NC_031984.2, read on the forward strand.
ATCTGCAGCTTGCTGAGGGACCGCCTTCAGATTTGACACCTAAACGGTGATGATCCGATTAGGGTCTACAAACCCTTTATTGACCCTTTCACTGTTGAACAGATTCAGTCTCACTAACCTTTCTGTGGCCTCACGCTGTTCTCGTCCTGTATCCTGAGCCGTTAGCATGTGACTTCTATCACTGCGTGGGTCACATCACACAGCAAACAGGAAAGAGACGATTAAAGCGATTTCTAAAATCAAATGTGCAGTTTGTCAGTTTGGACTTCTTTGTAAAACATTAAATATATTTGTGCACATAAACTAAATCGTCCTCAGTGTTCGTGGCCTCTTGCAACGCTGATGTGGAAGGTCACTTTGCTCTTATTTTGAAAGTTAAGCCTATTCTAACCATTCTACCTTCCTGTTTTCGGCTGTTTGGCGAATGCGAGGTGTGGATTCAGGTTGACGGCGTGCAGCAGGAGTGAGCTGTTAGTAACCCCGCCCTCTTTGTTTCACACCACCTGCCCGCACGTGTGGTGTGTGACGCCTCTGTTGACACGGTGTTTCCTCTCCGCCTGTAGTCAAAGTGTTTCCTGTGTCCAGGTGCTGCTTACTGCCAGTTCATGGACATGCTGTTTCCCAACTCTGTGCCTTTGAAGAAAGTGAAGTTCGGGGCCAAGCTCGAGCACGAGTACATCCACAACTTCAAGCTTCTGCAGGTGGCCTTCAAAAAGATGGGCGTCGACAAAGTAAGTCATGCAGCTCATTGACGAGTTTCTGTTGACGGTCACGCCGATCCTCAGATGTTGAGATCATGTGTTTCAAAGATGCAGACAATAATAATAACGTGTTTGACGACTGTAATCGTGTTCATACGGATGCAGACTGCACCGCTCTGTTGTGAAGCCGTTTTGCTCGCAGTGCGTGATGTCGCTGGTTCTTTACGTCGCAGTATGAAGAGAGACGGCTGTTGCTGTGAACTGATGTTATATTAAAACATGGAGGATTACGGGAGCAGGTGGGAGGTGGTTAAAGCACCTTTTACTGCGATGATCGGCTGTCGTTGAAGCTCTCGTTCGGGTCGTTTTCATAATAAATTTCCTTCCTGTGGTTTCCTAGTGAAGGTCTTTTGTTGTGAAGCAGCCGCAGGAAGCGTTGGCGTAACAGGAGCAGGGGTGTGTTCGGCCTGAGCGACGTGAATCACGCTGAGGATTAGCGAGGATTTGGTTTCTGTGGGAACTCCACAGCTAATTACATGCTACACTGTTCCTGCCACAGTGAAGTCATTCAGCTGAAGCAAGGACACAAATCCTGCGTACAGCGCGAACACGAGGAAGTGCGGCTGACCCCGGCTGCGAGTCATGGCCTCTGAGCGCTGTTTTACAGAGACGCCGCTGCTGACGCCACGTCCACTCTGATACAACGGTTTGATTGACGAGCACAGAAAACGGATTTTCTGTCGGAGCTGAGAGCAAACGAGCGTCGTGCTCAGCTGATCTCTGAGTTCAGTAAACACTGACCTGATGACTTTATGCTCTCAGTCCCAATGAATAAAGTATGAAGTTCAGGAAGTGATGGTCCCGTTAGAGTCATAAAAACCAGTGAAGCAGAGGAGTGTGGACATGTCGGCGCAGCTCAGGAAATGTCCCAGCGAGCTTTGAAAGCTCACGTTTGCTTTGTATTTCTTTTTACTCGCGCTGTTTAAAAGGTTTAAAGAGAGCGCAAACATAAAGGCAGCCGAGGAGCCCCGCGCCCCCTCGCCGACAGCTGTGATCTGTAACCAAACACCTGTTCTTACAGCAGTGTGTGAATCAGACCGGACTCTGCTTTGTGCTCGGCTGGCTGCACATCTTTGAGGGTTGAAAAAAGCTCCTCAAACCTTTGAAAGTCTGTTTGACTTTCACTTTGTCTCTTTTATTCGCCTTAGTGGAAGTTTCTTTGTTTCTACTGCTTCCTGTTCTCTGATCTTTTTAGCAAACTGAGCTTCATTAATCTCGGCTCAGTTTGTCCTCTGGATCCAAACGCGTTTTTTCTAGATGATCTCTGAGCTCCTTCCAGAAGGTTTTTAACACCGTGCGCTTCAGACGTGCACATGTGGTGAAGTCCAAAGAGCTGCAGAGACAATCCTGCTGTAGCTCGACGGGCGGAGACAAGAACGTTGAATTCGTGAATCTTCTTGATGAGGCGCTTGTTTGGAGCGAGCGGTGGTGGTGAGCTGGTGCAGAAACACAAACCTGATTGTTCTGAACGGTTAATTTCATTTTGGCAAATGACAAAACTGAAAGAATGAACACATCAGGTGGTTTTAATCACAGCGTTGATTAATTAAAGGTTAAAACACCAACATCATGGGGGAACTCCAGGGCCGGCGTCCTGCAGGCTTTAGACATGTCAGCTAATGTAAATGGCTAAATGATGTTGACCCAGAGGCGTGGTCATGAACTAATCATCTGATTCAGGTGTGTTGACCCAGGGTGAGATCTAAAACCTGCAGGACACCGGCCCTCGAGGCCTGGAGTTGGACACCGCTGCTGTAGACGGTTTAACGGGACTAACAGGGTGGGACTAACATCCGTCGAACTTTAAATGTCAAAGAGACAGAAGTGATTAAAACTGAGTTTCTGTGTAAACTCTGCAGTCGTGCGCACACCTGGACCGAGCAGGTCAAAGTCGGAGCCCCGCTAACAGCCCGCCGCCTGGCGCCGTCTCCTCGTCTCTTCCAGATCATTCCGGTGGACAAACTGGTGAAGGGGAAGTTCCAGGATAACTTCGAGTTCGTACAGTGGTTCAAGAAGTTCTTCGACGCCAACTACGACGGAAAGGAGTACGACCCCGTGGAGGCGAGACAGGGGCAGGACGCCATGCCCACCCCCAACCCCGCCACATCAGCTCTAAACAAACCACCCAAAAAGGCCCTCAATCAAGGTAAGAGCCGGCTCGTCTGATTGGTCCAAGTTCGGATGGGTGACGGTTACAGACAGGTTCAGAAGCGCTGAAGTTTTTATTGTGTCGGTGACCTTCTAATGTCTCCTCAGCTCCTCAGAGGCCTCCTGTGGCTAAGGTGGCGCCCAAGGTGGCTCCGGTCAGCGCGAAGAAGGCGGGGACGGGAGGAAACGACGAGGAGATGGCTGAGCTCATCAATGAGGTCAGAGGGCAAACTGTCGCCTTTGTAAGGACGATGGCGAGGCGAGGAGTTCTGATCAGGTGTCTTTATCTTCGTCCACAGATGGAGATGCTGAAATCCACCATCCAAGACATGGAGAAGGAGAGAGACTTTTATTTTGGAAAGCTGAGGAACATCGAGCTGATCTGCCAGGAGAAGGAAGGCGAGGGCGACCCGACGCTGCAGAGGATCGTCGACATCCTCTACGCCACAGACGTGAGTGATCAGCTTTCAAAAATTCATGAATCACGTTTACGGGCTAAAATTACAGAACGTTCAAACCCGGAGGATCCGTTTTTACTCTGCAGCTCAGATATGACACACCAGACATCCTCATACCTGATTGGCTGAAACGTGCTCCGCTTTCCTCACAGGAAGTGCCATTTGTTGCTGTGTGAACAGCTGCTGTGGATTCCTGCAGAGGCATGCAGCTCGCTGTCAGCCTCCCACGCTGCTACTTCATTTACACACTTTTATTATGATCGTTTCTTACGCAGATGAATATTCTCGTTTTTTTTTAAACGCGCTCTTTGTTTGTGTGGTTTGTGGCTCTCGGCCACAGGCGATCCCAAAACTTCCAAAAGCTCCTCGGGAAGGATCCCAAACACAAGTCGGCACTTTGAGTGCTTCTTTTTTTTAATGGCACCACCTCATTGGACACACACACACACACTTTTATTTGATATAATGCAGCGCGGCACATGATTGGTTTGTAGTGCAAACAGGAAGTGACATGACGTGCTGAGCCTAAAACTGTGTCCCGTCTGCGTTTGTCTCCAGGAGGGCTTCGTCATACCGGACGCTGAGGATCAGGAGGAGTTTTAATATTCAAGACTGCAGCAACGTTTCTCGTAGACGTCCTCGCCCACCAACCCGCCTCCACACCCCGATCAAGCCGAGCCTTTGGTTTTTATATCCAGCGCTGAACCCGGTCTCAGCTTGACCCCCCCCCCCTCCCTGCTGGACTTCTCCTTCTTCTCGCCTTCGACAAACATCCTTTACCACGAAGCCTCGGCCCCGCCTCTCTCCTGTTACTCCATCTTTCCCAAAACCAGATGGTGCCAACAAACATATCTGGTGTTTGTAACGAACTTTGATTTGAAAACACGGTGACGATGTTCTCTGTGTGTGTGTGTGTGTGTGTGTGTGCGAGTGTGTGTGTGTTTGAAACGAAATGTGGAGATCCTCCTCCGCAGACCCGGCCGACTTCCCAAACTAATCCCGACACATTCCCAGCGAACCCGCTGAGCGTTTGTGCGGGTTTAGTCTGGGACGCGGCGGCGGCGGCTTGTCTGCTGGCCTTCTTCCACCATGTTTATTTGTGCTGAGCTTTTGTAAATTGATGCTCCTGTTCATCACGCCTCCCACCTCTCCACTGGTTGTGTTTTTGTGTTTGGCACGTGTTGTTCACCTTTCTGATCGCAGCCACGTCAGCGCAGAGATTTTTTTCCCCCACACTGAAAATATTCCTCGTAGCACATCGGACACGTCAGGCTTCCTAACAAACTCCAGGACACGTTTGCGTTTCACAGCCTTCTGATCAACACGCCAATGTTTAGTAAAAAAACAAAACAAAACCAGGTTGTTTTGTACGTTTTTGTCTGTTTCCTACAGCGGCGCTTAAACACCACGGGAAATCCAAACGCTGTGCGCTCCAAGCCGAAACCCGACTGAGTCCGCTCAGTGACGAGCAGCTGGGGGCAGAGGGTGGGGTACCTCCACCCTCAGGCTGTGCTGTCATTGACTCCGCCCCTCTGATGCACTCGCTGTAACCTTAAACAACCCCCTCTTTGGTCTGCACGGCAGTCGGCTCATCTTCAATCTCTGCCCGCGGGGGTTAAAAGCCTGTCCGGCTCCCTCGGGCTCGCGGCCGATTGGGTCCGTCTGTAGACACTTCCTGTTAAAGTTCGGCGTCGGTGTTTAGGCGTGTTGCTTAGCGTGCTGAAGGAAGCGTGTGGGAATCACTGCAGGTCCGTATACATGTCCCTGCAGCGCTGTGTCGTGGGTCTGACTGGAGCCCAGTTTCTGAGATGTTCCATCGATGGCCTTATTCTTTCTTTACTGTGTGTGTGTGTGTGTGTGTGTGTGTGTGTGTGTCTGCTGTTTGTGCGTTTACTGTCAGTCTGGAGGTCGTTGTGGGGAAACGCTCGGCATCCGTCTTCCATCAAACGCTCCCAAAAGTGTCCGGCTGAGGCTCGGTCCGCTCTGCTGCTTGTTGCCTTCAGCGTCTCTGATTTGACCTCCAGTCTCTTCATTTCTCCATCTTACTTTTTCAGAATGTATTTTTTGAAGAGCGGGCGGAGCCTCTGAGCCTCGTGGTGGGGTTGCCGGCTGGTTGGGGTGGGGTTCTGTGCTGCAGCACGCTGTTCCATTCAGACCTGAGGAGGAAAACTGAAAGTAGTCTCCTAGTTTTAGTGGTAGTCTGGCTTCTGATTAATGTGACTGAAGTGAAAGTTCATAAAGGCACAGAAACAGGTTTGAAAGCTCTGCAGGGATGTCTCTTTCCAGAAGAATGTGAACCACGTAAAAAGAAAAAGCACTCGGACCTGGTCGGGAGACGTTTCATGCAGGAACTATTTTCCCTCTGCCGTCTCCATCCATCGGTTACAGCTCTCTCTCACGGGCGGAGGGACACGAGTGTGGAAAGAGACATTTCTGCATTCTTTAAAAAAAAATTAAAGAACGTTTTAATTTTTTTATTTGTTTACATTTCTTTTTTTCTAATTTTATTTTTTGCGTGTGCCGCTTGGCTCCATCACAGTGACGAGTGGGCGGAGTTCAGGCTGGATCAGAAGCCCTGAAGGCTGGGTGGAGGTGGGTGGGGGTGAAGACGATTAAACATTAAACTTTATTTTGGCACGTTTGTCCGAATGAATTTGTTGAAACTTTTGCTGGCGTCACATTAAAGCTGGTGGCGTGAGGAACTGGAGGCGGAGCTTCCCTATAGACGATGTCAGCAGCGTCCACTGCTCTCCACCTGCAGTGTTCCAGTCTGTCATGTAGTGAGTTGAGGCTCTCAGGTGGAATTATGCTGACCCCAGTAAGGCCCGCTCCTCCAAACCACTAAAAATCCTTCAGTAAACGTCACAGCTGAGCTGTTAGGAAATAAACGACAACTCAGCGTGAAACTGTGACTTCCTGTGTGAAACTTTCTTTGGAGATGATTAGTGGATCGTATCGAGCAGGAAGTGGACTTTGGGTTTGGTTCCAAAAATGCCCCTTTGTGCTCTGAGGCGTGTGATGTTGAGCCTTATTTAAAAGTCCAACCAGATCCTCACAAGAACAGCACGGCGGCATCGCTGCGTCCAAACTTACCGCTGTCTTCAGTAGCATAAAAGTCGTCTTCAGCCGGTAACCCTCCGCCATGTTTGGCTCTCAGCAGCACAGAGTTAATGAGGTAATGGTCCCCTTCTTCCACCCCTGTGGTCCCAGTAGCCAATCCAGAGCTGGCACTGAGCATCTTCACCTGGAAACAGCTGCTCTGTTCTCGGAGAACAGCGAGGTCCCAACTGGTGGAAGAGCAGGAACCAGTGCCAACATCAGGTGACCAGTTTAGCGGTGCTTCTGTCTTTGTGCTGATAGTTTCGGACAGTCGGCCGGTTTTTGTTTTCACGTCTGAACGCGGACTGCGGTCTGCTTTAACGATAATAAGTGTGTCTCTGTAAGTGTTAGAAGGACTGTGGTGGTGTTTCATGTCTGACTGTGGTACAGAACGTGTCTGAGCAAAGGGAAATACTCGCTTTAAAGGTAATGATGCTTGACCGACCTCCGACCTCTCTCCCCTTTTAACGGTCTGTGCCGATAAGCGTGCACGCCGCGGGCCGAGCGCCACCCGAGTCTTCTCTGTCCGGGCTTCTCTCTCTCTGTGTTTGTTATACTTCTTTAATAAAGTTTCGTACAGACAATAAAACAGTATTTCCACGCCTGAGTCGGCTGTTTTTCCTCCTTTCCACAGAATCGCGCTCCCACTTTGTCAAAAACATTTAAAGAGGCAGTGACAGGAAAGCGATCCGTCAGGTGTTTGTTAAAAACCACTCCCACTCTGAGAGCCAGCAAAGCTGACAGCACAATGGTGGTTTTGTCTGCTGGGTTTTGAGTCTAACATCTGCAGGAGGTCCAGATGTTCTCCTGAAGCAGCGATGATGTGAGTCACAGCAGAGCTGAGCTCACTCCTCTGCTCTCTTCCCAGATGTGCCTCTATGATTCCAGCTGCTGATGTTAGCTCTGAGACGGCGAGGCTCTTTCTGCTCTGTCAGCAGCTGTCTGTGAGTGGATGATGATGATGATGATGAGCTACAGATATGTTTCGGGTTCGATTGTCAGCTAACTCTGATAATCACAAAGATCTTGAATCCTTAAAGGCCAAAACTGTAAATGTGTTAGTAAAAGTCTCCACACCGACCACCTGAAGCTGGCCTTGGTTTAACTGGAGGAAAGCTTTTTAGTGTTTATCCACTGGTGTGTGTGAACGTCACGAGAGCACGGATCCATCCGGCCTGCGTCCGTGTTCAGGCTGCTGATGGTGGGGTTTCAGGACCAGTCGACCATCGTTTAAGCTCCACGCCTGCCCGGGGGTGGTTGTGACGGCGTCATTGGAATACTTTATTAATCCCAGATTTCTGACATTTCAAAGCTCAGACCAAACTGGTTTCCTCACCACAACGATGAGTTCGCTGTCCTCGGACGACCTCCGCACTCACAGATCTCAGTGTGGCAGAGCAGCTTTGGGATGTTTGGGAGATTCTCATCATGGGTGCAGCAGCTGTGTGATGATGTCATGTCACCAGAATATATTGTTGAATCTGAGCCATGAAGAATTAAAGGTCCAGCCCAGTACTACCAAGGTGTACCTAATAAAGTGGCTGGTGAGCTGATTGCAGTAGAAAGTGTTCACTTGTGATTCTCCCAGCTGAAACAGCCACGCCACAGAGAACAAAACCTCTGGTTGACCTTTGACACTCAGTGCCCCAAAGCAGAGACATCAGAAAAGAGACTCATGAAGTGACACAGCAGGAGGAGGCGGCGTCTGAAGTCTGCTGCCACCGCTCGCCGTCCTGCAGAATAAAACCTCTGATTAGGAGGAGACTGAGTGATAAATGTATAGATAAAGATTTTTTTCTTTCATGAGGATCAATAACGGATCATGAGCTTCTAAGACCTCTGACCTGTCTCAGAGAAAGACTAAAAATGAAATGCTACCAGATTCACTCAAATACTTAAATAATAAATAGATAAAAATATGATATGAGGGAATGCTGTAATAGAGAGCTGTGCCCACAAGGGTGCAGCATTGGACAGTTATCAATAATCCAAGGAAAAATGGAACTAACCTCAAACATCATCCTTCCATTCACTTACCACTTCTTAAATTGTAAAATTTATTTGAGTAATTCTAAGGATGAAGATTGGTCACAGCTAAACTTATCGTTGGGTATTAGGAACATTCAAGGCAATAAAGCAAAATGTTGAAGTAGATTTTCTGAGAATAAAGTGAAACATTTACAACGATAACACAGTCTGGGAGAAAATTGTATTTTTGCACCCACAAGGTGATTCCCAAAGAGCTGTTAACCTGGGATATCTTAGCACTGTGTGTCCTTAAGAATTATAAGTGTGAGGCCTAAAAACTCTACAGCAGACATCAGTGCCTGAAAGTCACGTCCTTAATAAAAGGAAAAAGACCCGACACAGGAGCTGAGAGATGATCTGGACCCTCAGCTGATCGTCCACTGTTCACCAAAGCCTCAGTGGAAGCGCGTCTGCCAGGAAGTCAGAAGGCTGAGAACTAGCCTGAAAATCAATGTACCACCCCTGATGGACTGACGCATCCATGTCATGGTCAGTGTGTGCGGAGGAACAACATTGAGTCCACAGCCGCCTGTAAACACCCCTTGGAGTCTCAGTTATGGTTTGGGCTGCATTTCAGCCAATGTTATTGAATTCTTGCTAAAACGGATTGAATTATGAACACGGAAAAGTTCTACACGAATTGGATTCACCGTGCAACACCATCTGTCTGACTTGAAGGTCATTAGAATCGCATAAATTCTGTTTTTGGCTTCTAAACTGGATCTCCGTTGATCGCTGTACCCATTTCTCATTTTCCCAGCAAAATGTAAGCTCGAGACTTTTGCACAGCACCGAGACTGAGCCAAATTTGAATAAACAAAACTTTTTCTATCTAAAACCGTTTAGGAGAAGCACTTGAATGCAGCACCAGCCCTGTTTATTATTGTTAGCACCGTAATTTTTTAGCGTTTCGTGAGTCCGCGAATAAGCACTGAGCTCTGATTGGCTGCCGCTGGAGCCAATCAGAGCTCAGTGCCACACGCTCGCTTTCCTGGAGCAGAAGAAGAAGAAGAAGGAGCTGCGAGCTGTCAGCGCGGAGACGAAACCCTCTCAGCGGCTCCTCCGGAGAGTCCACACAGGCTCTGCTCGGTCCGAGGACTAACTTCTGCCCACTTTTATCCAGGAATACAGTTTACACGCTGAAGCGAGAGGAATCTTCTGCGCACGCGTGTGAATTCTCCTTCTTTTGAAGGCTGTTAGCCCAGCGCGTTAGCCTGTTAGCTGCTCTGTGTCCGTTCTGCAGGACTTTCCCCGAAAGGAGCGGACAGAGTCCACGGGAACTGCACCCACACTCACCTGGGATCCGGTTTATAGACGCACCTGCGAGTTTACGGTCCAACCTCGGCCTCTGCACGCAAAGTCTGAGCGAAAGCTCAACAAAAAAAAAAGCTCCTGCAGAACAAGGAAGTCTGAATGAACTTTGCTGCTAGCTGTTAGCTGGCACCCCGCTAGCCCCGTTGCTACCATTCATTAACTGCAGCTGAAGGAGCTCACCTGTGGGGACACCTGCCCGCTCCGCCCGTTGTTTCTTCTGGAAGCTGAGCTCACAGCTCGAGTTTCAGACATGATCCCTGACAAGCCCCCCCAGGACAACGTGTTCCACGGCTCCGAGGAGCTGAAGAAGGAGGCTCACGTCCCGAGTTTCGACAAGTACAGAGAGCTCTACATGAAGTCCGTGGACAACCCGGACGGTGAGTCTCCCCAAAACGGCGCTCGGGTAGCAAAGGCAACACCTGTGACCCCAGGTGGCACAGGTGATGGGTCAGGTTTAAAGCAGAAGTGCAGAAACGTCATCGAAGAGTGAGCTAAACTAAACTTGTAAAGGAGAGAAGTGTGAATGGGCAGGTGCAGGAAGTCTTCTCTCCATCAGGTGTAGATAGTCCCGGAGTGCACGCGCACGAGGATGGAGTGTAGACCTGTCTTCATGTACAGATGCACAGCTCCCTGCACGTGCCCTCTGTGCTCTCCTTTGATCTGTGACATTTTCCGCTCTTTGGTTTGGATTAAAACGACCAGGCAGGTGCAAATCTCAGTGACATCATAGCCAGAGACCATGGAGACCAATTTAGTCCAACCAGTTAGCTGCAAACCACAAATGCAAGTTTTAAAAATATGAAATGGATTAAATACAAAAACAAGCAAAAGCCTTTGGGTGTGAAAGCTGCAGTTCCTCTAGTGACCAGTGGAGGCGCCAGCACTGAGTCGGTCCCCATAGAGTCCCAGAACTGGACCTCTGGACCGTGTTTGTGCTGTTGGAGCCTTTTGGAGCTTTGTAATGACATCATGTGACCAGTAATGTCTGCTGTCAGGTCACTGTACTAACAGACCGTCAGAGAGCGCGGAGCTCCAAGTTTGATGCACTAATATGGTCCAAGGATGCAGCTTGTTGACCACACAGCATTTGGTGATACTTTTGACTCCACCCTCTCATCCACATGTGGTCACCTCTGGGACCACAACAGCATTGTGTTGGCTACGCAGGGCGCTGCTAAAACCGTCAAAGTTTAGTGAGGGTGAAAATAAATGATCCAAGCATTTATGTAATCCGTTTATTTATCGTAATGGGAAACGACTTTCATACCAATAGGCCGAAGAAGTTGAAAAGGTTCTATAAGATTAAATATGTAGCAAAAAGAAATGAAGTGGCCGAGTGTCGGATAAAGGAGCTTATTATAAATCAAGCAAAGCTGCTCAGCTGAGTCCAAGAATAAAACCAGTGAGCTGGAAATGAGCAGAATGGGGAAACTTTGAAATCTTTGCTGGTTGGAACTTTCTCGATGATTTGAGACATTTTAAAAATCCAGATGTCACCAGTTCTCTGGATGAAGTACTCCAGTTTTCAGAACCTTTCTCTTTTTTCATCAGACTGAATATTTCTGGATTCTGAGTGAAAGGACAGCATGACATCTTTATTCTGTTTCATAAGCTAAATGACCGCTTGGCCAAAAATAACCTGAAACTTCTCATCATGACTTGAAAGAGAGTTTTGCTGTTCTGTTTGTAATAAGTGTAGTTTAGTGTAAACCATAGATGTGAAATTTGAGATTAATTTAGTTTGGTGGCTGTAAGGAAGTAGTTTTACCTGCTCAGGTGGTTTCCTGGAGGGAGGTGTGTATGAAAGCATGAAATCAAGGGTCTGTGCTGCAGGTTTCATGCAGGTTTCATGCATGTCTGTGGGGAAGATGGCGACGAGATTAAAGTGTCACAGAGGACATTTTAAGAGGAAAACGCTGCAAAGCGGCGTCTGGCTGCAGCAGCAGCTGTTAAAGCGTTTACCCTGAGCTGGTTGATTATTAACAGCGATTAAAGCTGGCTGTGTTTATAGGCTCTGCTGTAAGCGACACCTTTTCAGGAGTGTGTGTGTGTTTAAAGAAACAAGCTTTAAACACACCAGAGCAGTGCGTCAGGAGGGCAGGCATATTTAATATTAACTGTATTTGTAACGAGCATAAACTCTGTACTTGGAACATAAACTGTCCTCAGGAAGAACAACAGGACATAAAATACTGTAACACTGTGGTTATAATGTAACCACGCAATTATGTGATACCACAAAGAGAATAATTAATGGTACCAGGATGTTACTGCAAACTACTGTAATGATATAAAAGTGTAAGTGTAACATGGATGTTATCACACTAACGATGATCTCATAGATGAGTGATGCTCGTGATGATGGGCGAAACATCGGGGTGTGTAACTGCAGAAGGAAACACAACCCCGTGTTTATTCACAGTTTGTTGTTGTTGTTGTTGTTGTGATTCTCATAGTAGTCGTACAGTTCATGTGCAAACTGATGCGTCTCCCTCTGATCGCTCTCACTTCCTGTCCCGCAGAGTTCTGGGGCGACGTTGCTAAGGACTTCTTCTGGAAGACCAAGCACACGGGTCAGTTCCTCGACTACAACTTCGATGTGACCAAAGGAGAAATCTACATCAAGTGCATGGAGGGAGCGTCCACCAACATCTGCTACAACCTGCTCGACCGCAACGTCCACGAGAAGAAGCTCGCCGATAAAGTCGCCTTCTTCTGGTCTGTGTGTGTGTGTGTGTGTGTGTGTGTGTGTGTGTGTGTGTGTGTGTGCGCGCCTGTGGTTTCAGCAGATCTATGAGAGCGTGGTTATGGAGGCGTGTGTGTTTGCTCTGATTCAATAGGGAAAAAAAACAGTGAATACAGTGGCTTGCAAAAGTATTCGGCCCCCTTGAACTTTCCCACATTTTGTCACATTACAGCCACAAACATGAATCAATGTCATTGGAATTCCAGGTGAAAGACCAACACAAAGTGGTGTACACGTGAGAAGTGGAACGAAAATCATACATGATTCCAAACATTTTTTACAAATAAATAACTGCAAAGTGGGGTGTGCATAATTATTCAGCCCCCTTTGGTCTGAGTGCAGTCAGTTGCCCATAGACATGGCCTGATGAGTGCTAATGACTAAATAGAGTGCACCTGTGTGTAATCTAATGTCAGTACAAATACAGCTGCTCTGTGACGGCCTCAGCGGTTGTCTAAGAGAATATTGGGAGCAACAACACCATGAAGTCCAAAGAACACACCAGACAGATCAGGGATAAAGTTATTGAGAAATTTAAAGCAGGCTTAGGCTACAAAAAGATTTCCCAAGCCTTGAACATCCCACGGAGCACTGTTCAAGCCATCATTCAGAAATGGAAGGAGTATGGCACAACTGTAAACCTACCAAGACAAGGCCGTCCACCTAAACTCACAGGCCGAACAAGGAGAGCACTGATCAGAAATGCAGCCAAGAGGCCCATGGTGACTCTGGACGAGCTGCAGAGATCTACAGCTCAGGTGGGGGAATCTGTCCATAGGACAACTATTAGTCGTGCACTGCACAAAGTTGGCCTTTATGGAAGAGTGGCAAGAAGAAAGCCATTGTTAACAGAAAACCATAAGAAGTCCCGTTTGCAGTTTGCCACAAGCCATGTGGGGGACACAGCAAACATGTGGAAGAAGGTGCTCTGGTCAGATGAGACCAAAATGCAAAACGCTAACACTGCACATCACTCTGAACACACCATCCCCACTGTCAAATATGGTGGTGGCAGCATCATGCTCTGGGGGTGCTTCTCTTCAGCAGGGACAGGGAAGCTGGTCAGAGTTGATGGGAAGATGGATGGAGCCAAATACAGGGCAATCTTGGAAGAAAACCTCTTGGAGTCTGCAAAAGACTTGAGACTGGGGCGGAGGTTCACCTTCCAGCAGGACAACGACCCTAAACAGAAAGCCAGGGCAACAATGGAACGGTTTAAAACAAAACATATCCATGTGTTAGAATGGCCCAGTCAAAGTCCAGATCTAAATCCAATCCAGAATCTGTGGCAAGATCTGAAAACTGCTGTTCACAAACGCTGTCCATCTAATCTGACTGAGCTGGAGCTGTTTTGCAAAGAAGAATGGGCAAGGATTTCAGTCTGTAGATGTGCAAAGCTGGTAGAGACATACCCTAAAAGACTGGCAGCTGTAACTGCAGCAAAAGGTGGTTCTACAAAGTATTGACTCAGGGGGCTGAATAATTACACACACCCCACTTTGCAGTTATTTATTTGTAAAAAATGTTTGGAATCATGGTTCATGGGTGGGGGTGGGCGACATCATGAATCTCAGGTGTGAATAAAGCCAAACAGACCTGAGTTTCTCCATCAGTCATACCTGTACTGGCACAAAACAAAGGTGTGACTGGTGTTTGGTTGCTATGGTGAGCCAGCACACGGGCGCTTCGCCCAATGAGGAGCGACTTTATCCAAGATGTTTGTGTTACCGGTTCCAAAACATTAAACACAACTGGAGTATTAAAAGAGCAATGAGTTAAAAATGATGATAATACAGGCACTCAACTAATAAAATAACACTTAAATAGAAATAATATGTAATAAAAGCTCATGTGTTTAAAAAAAAAAAAAAAAGTATGAGATTCTGGAAAAACATAAACAAAAGGCTGAAATTTTTATATTTCAAAAATATTAAAAATGCTGTTGGCCTCTGAGTAGCTGCACGGCCTCCTGCGTCGTCTTGTTCTCGCGTCACAAACTTGGGTGTCCACGCCGCCCGTCTGGCGGGTGGAGACAGTACAGATAGTTTGGTGCTGACACGGGAACTCGTGACCCTGAACGACCTTTAAACTTGGACTGTCATGTCCAAACCAGCCATTCGTTCATGGAGCTGATACAACACTAACGTGTGTGTGTGCGTGTGAGAACAGTAAGAGGACTGAGCACGGGCAGATCGTACGCCGCTGTCCTCTCTCCTTTGTCTCCATCTCTCATAAACAGATAATCGAGAGTGTGTGGTTTGGTTTATCAGCCATGAATCTAAAACGAGTGACGACACTGAAGCTCACAGCCCGAAGAAGAAGAAAACGTTTTATCCTCATGTCGGAATAAAAATGATTTAAGTCTGAGTGACTTGAACATAAATCGTGTTTTAGATGAGCCTGCTCTCCTCCTCTTGTTTTCTCTCTCTGGTTGCGTCACTGTCCAGCGGTCACAGAGGAGTGGATCCTCTGAGCAGAGCCGTTAGAGCGAGCTTCTGAAAGCAGCAGCAGATCACTGGAGAGGCCTGCAGGAGTTTTATCCACAAATCTCTGGAAAGCATCCAGAAGGTTCAGTCCAAAGTTTGCTGGGCGTCATCCAACAGATCAATCTGGTTATTGATTAATGCTTGAAGTAATAAAATGTTTCCACACGAGTGCAGCTGATCACCTTAAGACTCAACATCCCTGTTCCTGTGTCAGAGAGCTGAATTCCCTGTGGGCTGCCTGCAGCAGAGAGAAATCCCTGAAGGAAGCATTAAACCCGCCGCAGTAAATCACCGACCTCAGCTTGTTTGAATAAGAGGATTTAAACTGAAAAGGCTCAGGTATTAATAACAAATCAGAGAGAAGTGAGTCTAACATGTCATGTTTTTAAAACTGCAGGCTTGACTTCAGAGTTTCATTCAGTTTAGTTTTATTTATACAACAACAGTCGCCTCAAGGTGCTTTATATTGTAAGGTAGACCCTACAATAATACATACAGAGAAAAACCCAACAATCATATGACCCCCTATGAGCAAGCACTTTGGCGACAGTGGGAAGGAAAAACTCCCTTTTAACAGGAAGAAACCTCCGGCAGAACCAGGCTCAGGGAGGGGCGGGGCCATCTGCTGTGCCCTGGGTGGGGTGAGAGAAGGTCGTTTGAGCGCTGGTTATGGAGTCGAAGCTCTGCAGATTTAAGCATTTGTAGCCTTTTCTTGTAATGATCTTCTTTCTTCCGAGCGCGGGCCCTCGCTCGCCCTCGCCCTTGCCCTCTGAGTGGGGAGGGCGAGCGAGCGCGGGCCCTCGCTCGCCCTCGCCCTCGCCCTCTGAGTGGGGAGAGGACCCAGAGTGAGTCTCTCTGATCTTTGTTCCTCTCGTCCTGCTGTTCGTTTTTGTGAGGCAGTAAAAAAACCTCCTCACAGCTCCTGGAGTCTCAGTGACGTTCGAGCCAAGTGTTGAAAATAAATCCAACACTGTTGTGTATTTATAGGTAGGTGTGCGTGTCTGTGTGTGTGCGCGCTGATCTAACACTGGCTGATGTGATGACTGGGCTAAGAAACACGATGACCTTTTGTTGGAGTGTTTGCTTCCAGAGTGTGTGCGTTAGCTTGTTAAACGCCGAAGAAGTTAACATCAGATTAGCTGCAGATCAAAGTTCCTCGAGAACGTGCACAGTCCCGTTTAACAATCTAATTAAACTAAGTGGCTCAAATTTAACACGAATAATATCAGACGTGTTTTCTGGCCGTGCTTGTTGAAACTCCTGTAAGCTTTAAAATGCACAAACAGACATGTGCGGCTCTGAAAGTGTTAATGTGGTGGTGCTATAAACGGCCCAGCACTTCCACACAATCAGTCACGCCGGAGGGACGTGAGCCCGACGGCGAGCAGGCGGACTTGGCAGCTCAGATATCAGCCTGGAAGTGCCTGCAGAGGTCAGGACCTCAGCACAGCCTCAGTCTGTGAGTCGCAATCGGCTGAGAGCAGCAGGCGGGTCACGGAGACCGTTCAGATATGTGAGCGGCCCTCCCACCATCCACACACGTGCACACACACACAGAGCAGTGTAGAAACTCCCCTCGCTGCAGTCAGAGGCAGATTTGTGATCCCAGTTTCTGCTGAGGTTCTGGTTGTGCAGCTGATTCCAGTCCGTACTGGTTAGACGACAAACGAGCGAGAGTGCAGAAGAAGCACAGTTACACCTGAAATGTGTCAAATTTATGCAACTTTTCACCGAGTTTAACGTAATTCTTATGGCAAACACAGGAAACACGAAGCTCCAGAAAGAGGCTGAAAGTTGTTTTGAAATCCGCGCTTAGTTTCCTGTTGTGAAAAAACGTTTTCTTTCTTTAGCAAGTTTGTGTCATTTTTACTTTCATAGTCTTGAACTTACAAAGTGAATATTTTCACACCTCACTGTAAAAGCAGCCTTTGATCTAAAATGTAAATAACTTATTTTTAGATGTTTAAATTTTTAAAAATAAACATCAATCCTGATTTTTTGCTAAATTTCATCTGCGCTTTAAACAGCTGTTGAACAGTTTCAGGTCCAATTAAAGCAGCTGCTCTAAACTGGACAGAGTGAAGGTTTGGGCTGGTTCCAGTTTAGAGTTAGTGAACTGAACTAGCTGAGAAATGATTCACTGGAGTCCAGGCAGCGTGGACAGCTTGGTTTGTAAATGAGGCGATGTCGGGTTTTTAAATGGATACCACAGGTGTATCTAAAAGGAGGGTGAGTCGGCGCCAGTGTCTGTATATCTGGAGGCGTGTGAGGTTTGGAGGTTTTAGTTGCAGTTTTTTGGTGCTGGTTTGTAGTCGACTTCCTCTCTGTGTCAGTCACATTGTTCTGTCTGCGGCCTGTAATGCTGCAAGACGAGCTGCCCGGGCTTTAATAATCTGCAGAGGCAGAGCTGTCGCAGCTCAGCCGCCTCTGTCTGCTCTAAAGGCTTCATCTCATCCCTGCAGGAGAGGGAGGGAGGATGTGACCTTGAGTGACGCTGTTGCAAGCACCAAGTTCCTGAAATGGCCAGAATGACGCTGTGTTGTGAAAAAGCAGAAAGTTTTCATGAGGCAACTTGAACAATGTGAAGATTGCTCAATCTGAAAGGCGTCTGTGCCAAGACTTGAAGTTTTTGCTCTGGCTGGTTTGTGAGTCGTTTTTATTAAAGGAACAACAAACCTGGAAAAACCTGTTTGTCCAGTTTGGGATAAAAGGTCATTCATTCATTAGTTCCACCAAAACATATTGTGGCTCCTTCAGGATCTACAAATATGAGGAAACCGGTTAATTCTGAGAAATTGCCCAAATTTCTGCACAGATGGTTGTTACATGAAGGACGACCTTTAATTTAGTCCCCGGCGTAGACGAGTGTGCTGCTGGATGGACGTGACGACCTGTTCTGAGAGAGACCATAAACATCAGTGTTTTCCTGCACAGGGACCGGATCAAGTCTCTGATGGGCCTCAGTTATTTTAACCTCCGGGAACATTGAGTGGAAAACTGTATCAAATGAAAGTGCAGATTTCTGTCACACAGTAACAGCAGTGACCGTTATCAGCCTGACTGATGGCTGTTCTGAGTATCACGCTGCTGCTGCTCTTTGACGCCGCGCTGCGTGAAAACAGTGACTGCAGTTCATCCATGTTAGCAGTGGCGTGTCTAGAAAATTTTTGTTGGGGGGGCCAGGTAGGGGCACAGATTTGGAGAAGGGTGGCAGATGTAATTGGCAGATAATGTTAAAAAAAAATTCTACCAACCGTTAAGTGTTTAGTCAGCATTGAAGGACAGCAATATTTGCATAGTATTTTTACTGACATATAGGGCACATATGTTTTGGGCAAAAACATTTTTGAATATCAAAATACAAACATTTTTAACAGTTGGCAAATTAGCCGATGCAAAACTTTATCTGCCTATAAAAAAAAAAGAAGATAATCTTCTTACAAACTGGTGTTTGATTTTGAAACAGGAAAAAGTGGGGAAACAACTGAAAAGACTAACATTTGAATGAAACCTGAAAGCAAGTAAATACTTTCTATGCTGCCTTATGGTAAACTTTGGTAATATTGATGTATAAAGAACAACACTGGCTGATGATGAAATACAGTCAGCTGGCATGGTGACACTGCCAGTATTAACCTGCAGGGCTGGACTGGGACAAAAAATTGGGCATTTTGACCAGAGACCGGCCCACCAGGTATTAAAGCCATAAAGCCTTTGAATGAAGACAAACGCTGTTGTGACAGTGATGTACACTGTCCTTTGGTATATGTATGATTTCTATACATTTTACGTCAGATAAAAACTTTTTTCGCAAGAATCAGATAATTATTTAATAAAAGCGAGATATTTTAAATGAGAATAAGAAAGAAAAGTATTTCTTTGTCCCCCCCTTTCCCTGTTAATGCCCTACCTGGCCCCCTGGCAAAACTTTGCTAGACCCGCCCCTGCACAGTTACCAGCTGTCAGCTACATAGAAAAGGATCCTGGTGTTATTTGTCTCTCAGAAACAGCTCATAACTTCCCTTCAACTCATCCATGTCACCTAAAAGGTAAACCTGTTTCTCCATCACCTGTTCAGCTCTGATGATTCAGTAAGGACATCTCCTGGTTTCATCTTCATGTTTCCCTCTCACCAGATAACCAAACCGATATCATGACCAGCAGCTTTACAGCTGTGGCTCCAGCAAACATCAGCTGATACTAGAAATTAATATTAAATAAATTCTAACAACAGCTGATCAAGCTTAAACGTGCTGCTGTTGTTTAACGCGACATCCGGCGGTTTCCTCTTTCTGGCGCAAAGTGGGCGATAAATAAACAAGAGAGAAAAGCCGATCAGCTGATCATTGATCAGTTTCATGATTGAAGTAGAAACAGGAGAGAATGAGAGAAGAAGAGGCAGCTGCAGCGTAAAGACAGAATAACTCCAGCTGTGTCTTTTTTTCATTCTAGCTGAAGTTCGGGACAAACTGCGTCTCTTCTCAGCTCAGTACGAAACGCGTAATATTGTCTCTGAATGAGGGACCATTCCCTTTTTTAAGGAGCTGTTGGCAACTCTACTAACTAACCTTATGAATAAAATAAAGTTCACTATCAGTAACATCACAGCACCCACCCAGCTGTATAGAAACTCCGTCATGCTAGCTAGCACGCAGTACGAGTTATTGTAACTGACTGTAAAAAGTCAGCACAACGAAAATAAACTCCACCTAAACTTGGTTTATATCTGACCCAGATAGACTGCAGGTCATAACTTCTTACCTGAAGTTCAGTTCACCTGACACTCGGACCAGCAGCCGCCTCGGGTCTCTCCTCCTGCCTCCCCTTCCCTCATCCACCTGCTGGCCTCCGTGGAAGCTCCGCCACAGCCACCACCAAACAACTGAGTTATTTTTACACATCGGCCAGCATCTGGCCAATCCACCACCTCTCATTGTTCATGCCCTTACAAAAAAAAAAAAAGTCATCAGCCGACTGGGCAAATGCCCGGTATGCCCGATGGCCAGTCCAGCAATGTTAACCTGTTAATCTTCGCCGAAAAATTGTTTTCTGCGATGCCGTCTTTCGTGCTTGGCTCTCCTACCTTTGCTAACGTGATGCTCATAGTGCAGAAGCCCATGCTGCATTCACTTACACTCGGATACCTGAGCTTCACTGTGAAAACATAATCGTACATTTGATGTTTCATTGAATTTTATTGTTTTAGCTTCGGGGTGGCACCTGGGGTGGCCAGTCTGGTTGGGGGGGTGGCCTGTGCCCCCCCAGGCCACCCCGCTGGACACGCCACTGCATGTTAGCCGGCATGCTAGCAGTAGCTAACATTAGCTAGAGGAGAGACTGCTCAGGGTTTGGTTTGATCCTGAGCACTAAACGACTCCTGTGCATCTCCCGCTGACGCTCGCTGTAACTTCCTCTCAGCTTTGTGGCCTCATCGTAGAGGCCGCTCAGCAGCCGCCGGGCAGCTCTGAATGCCAACAATTACACACCAGGTTTGTGTGGAAGTTGTGTGTACGCACTCACTGATCTCTGAGCTTAAAACAGTGCAACACAAACCAGAAACCCAGACTGTTACAACCAGAAGATTTTGGTTGCAAACTTTTAGTTTCCGTCTCACAGAAGTTGATCTGAAGGACGTTGGAGAGCACAAAGAGCTGCAGCAGAGCCTTTAATCAGGAAAATGACTGTAAAGCTCATCAGCTCATGTGACAGGCCCCGTGTCGTGCGTTAGTGATGTGTTTCCTGATCTGAAGGTCATCAGCTCTCTGAGGCCGAAAGCATCGAGATGTGAGGAAACGTTAGTTTAAAAATCATCTTGTTGTTTGTTTTTAATAAATGTGTTGGATGCTGATTTCAGGGAGGGCAACGAGCCCGGGGACGAGCTGACGGTGACCTACAGGGAGCTGCTGCAGAGAGTCTGTCAGTTCGCCAACGTCCTGAAAGCTCAGGGTGAGTTACTCCCAGCTCACCTGCTCGCTGGCACCGCCCCCTCTCAGCTCTCTGTGAAGTTTAAGGTTTCATTCACGATGGATTTAGGACTCTGGTTTTATGTGCTCAGATTTCTGAATCGATTCATAAATCCTGCTCGCTTCTCTTTCTTGTCTCCAGGCGTGAAGAAGGGCGACCGCGTGTCCATATACATGCCCATGGTGGTCGAACTGGTGGTTGCCATGTTGGCGTGCGTGCGCATCGGAGCGGTCCACTCCATCGTGGTGAGTTGCAGACACCCGTGAACACGGCGGACGGTGGTTTGAGTTAAAGATGGAGGCTAACGCTGGTCTACTGATCTCAGTTTGCAGGTTTCTCTGCCGAGTCTCTGTGTGAGAGGATCGTGGACTCTCAGTGCTGTCTGCTCATCACTGCAGGTCAGCATCGCACACCTGTGCAGCGCACCTGCAACAAGTTCCCGCTCATTAAAGATGTACATAAACCTGAGGGGAGGTGGTAGCAGCGTCGAGTCTGACCTTGACCTCTGACCTCCTTTGGTTGGACAATAAGCTAAGCTCGTGGGTTGTAAAAAAGGTGGAATGCCTGAGTTAACCGGGAGCTAGATCCAGACCAGTGAAACGTCCCAGAGCTGGAAAAGCTGCTCACGCCAATCACTCCATCCTTATTGATCTTTATCTTCACTCAGAGGTCGAGCCGGGACGCTCGTGGCGGCAGCAGGGTGGAGCTGCAGGGGGGCGTTTGTTGTTGCTCGTTTATTCGTCCTCATGATCTCAAACCAAACGTGCACCTTTGAGTTCACACTTTCACCTTTTATGTGGCGTGCACACACGTTTCACCCACCAATCCGGACGGGGCGGTGAAGAGGGGCGCTGGCCGAGGTGCTGAGTTGGGACCAGTAATCAGTCTTATTAGCTGGATTAGAGAGTGTCGATATAATCCAGTTAATCTGCTGGGTTATTAGCCACACCCACTCTGCTCATTCATCCTGTAAGCAGATCGTGAAGCCCGGGTCTCTCGAGTGCCGCTCGTGGCGTTTTGTTACCTCATGATTAAAGTGTGCCTCTGCAGGCTGTTGTGAACTTCGACCAGCACAGGTGGAAGTTTGGTAAACCGGCGCAGACGCGGGCGTAGCTGCAGGGTTGATGCTTTGCTGTAACCCGTGTGCATGTTATTGTGAGGAGCTGAGGATTTTTAAAGCTGGGATTTTACAGTAATGCTAAAGTTAACCTGTGACCATCACAGGAGCTGCTGCGTAAAGCAAAGCGCTTCCCACAATGTGGGTGGAGCTTGTAATCCAAGATGGCTGCCCACACCTGCTGCTGCTGGAAGGGAGAGTGATTGGCTGTAGTGACGATGATCAGACTGAAGGTGAAGCACATGGGGAGTGACTCGCTGATGGAGCTGCAGTCTCCACCAGTCTGATGTCACAGCTTTGGCTGTCGGGGTCTGTGTGCTCGAGTGACGCAGCAGCAACGCACAGAAACCATGCAGAGCATATCTGATCAGCTGAGGAGGCTGGACTGACTGATTAATGGAGGATGCTGATTTCAGCTCTTTGCTGCACTAAAGCAGATTTATTACTGACATTGAGCTGAGGCTGAACGAGTCCTCAGTCTGAACCCTGATTACTGAAACCAACAACGGTTTTAATCCAGCTAATGGAGTGTGTGTGTCTGTGTGCATGCGTGTGTGTGTGTGTGTGTGTGTGTGTGTGTGTGTGTGTGTGTGTGTGCTGCTCAGACCGGTCTGACAGCTGTATAAATCATCTCTTTGCTTTTCTGTTTAGATGGTTTCTATCGAGGAGATAAGCTGATCAACCTGAAGCTCTTAGCTGATGAAGCGCTGCAGAAATGCAGAGACAAGTAAGACAGACACACACACACACACACACACACACACTGGTTTTCATATCTTAGTGAGGACATCTCATTGACATGTTTTCCCTAGCTGCGTACCCTAACCATCAAACATGAATGCCTAACCATAACCTAACTGTAACCCTGACACTAAAACCACATTTTGAGTCTTAAAAATGTCTTCAAACTCGTGGGGCTGCCGGTCCCCACAAAGATATGTAAACATGTACACACACTGCTGCTCGGGTGTGTTAGCCTATCAGAGCCCCCCCTCCACCCGTGAGCTCCTCGTTTTATTGGAGCTGTTCGACTCTGACGTGTCTCAGAGTTTGATGATGTCACATAATAAAGGTTCTCATTGAGGAAAATCAGAGACAGTCAGGTGGGCGGAGTCTTTTCTGTTAACTGAATACAAATGAAAGCAGGAATCATGTGACCTGTAACGTCACCGCCCTCGCGTTCTGTATTAAAGCGGAGCCGTGCAGCACACCGCTGATACCTGTGCTTCCTTTATCAGCTCCTTGGTACCAGCAGCAGAGCGAGCTGTGTTGGGCTGGTTATGTATCTGCACCTCATCACTGCTGCTGTCGCCTGTAGTCTCTTCCACCATCGCGGTGCTGGTGTGGAGTCAGTCTTTGGCTGAGTAAAAGGAGTCCTCCTGTTCTGATTGGTGCTGTGAGGGAGGACCTCGCTGCTCAGTGTGAAGCAGATTTTTCACCATAGATGCACGAGTGTGATCTCTGTTCCAGCACAAATGTGCTTTTTATTGTTTGCATGAGAATAACTGAGCCTGCACACACTGCGATGGATGGGCGCTCCCATTAAAGTTTGAGTGTAGCTGGTGCTGCGTGGCTTTGTGAGGTCACTGTGATGCGTACTGATCTGTGTCTGTCTGTGCAGAGGGTTCCCGGTCGGGCGCTGCATCATGCTGAAGCACCTGTCCAAAGAACCGGAGGGGATTCTGGGCTCTCAGTCGCCTCCCGCCAAACGGCCGTGCCCCGATCTGCAGGTAAACCACACACCTGAAGGTTTTGTCTTCCTCACCTGAGTCACTGCGAGCGCCGCCCAAAACATCAGCCCAGTTTATTCCATCATGATCGGTTCTGTCATTGTTACCCATCCTTTGGGTGTTTACTGAGTAGAGTTTAAGTAACGGCGTGCTCCGACCTGATGGTGGCGCTGTTGTTTCCTGTTACAGACGGAGGTAGCCACTGAGACGTCTGATTGGACCTCGATTCTAGTTGTTCAGAGTCTGAGTTTTGTGGAAATTTGTGATTATAAATTGGCTCTGAAAATTTTACAAAGGGAAACCAAACCAGGAAGTCAGTGGGAGTGACTGACTGCCTCTGCTGGACACCAGAGGAACTGCAGGATTCTCACTGACTTTTCTTTCTTTTTCTTTTTTGTTCTGTTAAATCTGAAACCGCCTTAAACTTCGTCACTGTCACGATTTGATTTTGGGGACCCTGATTTTTATCTTTGTGTTCTTCCTTTTCAATAACCCTTCTCCCTCATTGCTTCTCCTTCCTCCTCCTCCTCCATCTTCCCCC
Source organism: Oreochromis niloticus (assembly GCF_001858045.2). NCBI lineage: Eukaryota > Metazoa > Chordata > Actinopteri > Cichliformes > Cichlidae > Oreochromis > Oreochromis niloticus. Next base: position 1,246,858 of record NC_031984.2, read on the forward strand.
CATCCAGCAGGAAAAACAGGCGGGCAGAGTAAAGAAAACGCGTCCTGTACCAAAGGTATTTTCACAGCTGACCCTCGATAACATCTTTGCTTCGACTCTGTTTTAGAGGCAGTTTCACTCTGAGAGGAATTTGCAGATCGCTGCTGCAGGGTGAAAACAATAAACGGGATAAGAGCGAAAGCTTCAAATCTTACTGAGCGCGGCGTGTTTGGAAGCTTTCAGTCATTTTTGGCACTTTTCTGTGTTTTCATCCATTAAAAGCTCTGATAAGGTTTAAAAGCTCTCGTTGCTGATTTATTGTTTTACCTGCAGCAGCAGTTTGTTCCTCTGATTTTTGACAGTTCAGATTAAACCAATGAAAACTGATTTTCTTTGGATCTGAAATGAATTTTAAATATTTGGAGAACATTAAATTATGACGTTATTCAGCCCGGCATTCAGAAAAACCTGCCAAAGATGGAAGTGCTGTTTCTCTCAGATCTTTGTCTGAACTGTTGAAGCTCGCTGGAATAAAAAGTGAATTCTGAGTGTGACCTGGATTAACACTAACACTTTCTTTGCTGTGCAAACACTCCTTGTGTTGTGCTCGTGCACTTTCACCTCTGAGTCCTGACGGAGTCGCGCGCTCTCCTGTGGACTTGTCCACGCCCTGAGACGACTCCGTGTCTAATAAACCTGCTGTAACGCTTCTCTCCTCTAAATGCTGCGAGTCGGGAAGAATCGGAGCTCCGTTTGTCGGGAAAATAAAATCCAGAGACGCAGGTGAAAACGATAAATCTACCTGGAGCAGAAAGACTCGGTCATCCCTCAGTGAGTGCGCACGCTGAACGACATGCTCGGATCTGCTCGTACGATAAAGTGACAGACGCCGAGCGGTGAAAGTAGAAACTGAAGATTTGGAGTATTTTGGTTTTTACTCGTTTCAGGTGAGCTGACCAAGCTGTTGGCACTTCTTCCAGGTAGAGACGGTCGCACTGCTCGAATCGATGTAATCGCTCGAGCCAGCAGGTCCTGACGGTGGTTAGTTATGGGCGGTGTCACCAACACCTCATGTCCCTGACTGCTTTCACAGAGACGCTGACACGCACATGAACCACAGGTAGATGTCAGGAGGACTCCGCCCCTCGTCCTGGTCCCTGTCGTTTCCCAGGTGATCAGGCAGGCTGGTTATAGACCGCATCGCTGCTCTGATGTCATCACACATCTGCAGCCATGCTGCATGAAGTTTTTAACCATGTAAAATAAATAAGATGCACAACAATGATGCAGTAAAATATAGGAAACCGAATAACTAAAACAAGTCAATAAAAACAACAACAACTAAGACTGGTAAAACCAAAATGTTCAGGTCAACGTGTGTTAAAAGCCAGACCATAAAAATGTGTTTTTAGTAACTACTTAAAATGTTGGAGTGTTTGTGCAGATCTAATATTAAGACTATTCCAGAGTCTGGGTCCTGCCACAGAGAAGCCTCTGTCACCACAGGTTAGTTCTGACCTCACGGTTCTTCCTGGAGCATAAAGAAACAGGAGCCCAGACAGGTGAGAAGGGGCTCGGCCGGTTAGTGATTTAAAAACAACAAGTAAGATTTTAAATTGGATCCTGTGAGGAACAGGAAGCCAGTGAGAGGCCAACACTGGGTTACAGGCTCCTTCAGTTTAGTGCCAGTCAGCAGACGAGCAGCTGCATTTTGGACCAAGTGGAGACGATGGAGAGAGGCCTGGTCCAGACCAAAGTACAGAGAACTGCAGTAGTCCAGTCTGCAGGTAATGAACACATAAATAACACGTTCAAAGACATCAGCTGGAAGGCGTGGCTTCGCCTTGGCTCGCTGTCTCAGGTGGAAAAAGCTGGATTGGACTACTGCAGTTACCTGCCTACACACTTTAAAGGAACCATGAAGGTGCACAATGAGGTTTTAACAATAGGAGGATAACAGGCCCAGAGCACCGTCAGTGTGATTATTAACAACGTTACCAAAATTAATTTAAAAACTGTAAAACCATCCACTGTTTAACATCATCCAGGCAGCGTAATAACAGCTGAAGTGAGTCTGTCCCTGCTTTTAAAGGCAGATAGATGCAAGTCCTCTGCAGCACAGTGTGAGAACATGGAGCCCGATGGCAACATGTAGAGTGCAAACGAGGCAGGACTAGAGCCTTGAGGTACACCAGGTCCAGTTCTGGATATAAACGGAGCTCTGATTCTTCCTCGCGGGCAGGGCCTTGTGTTTTCGCTCTACTTACCTGCCCACCAGAGCTTACCTGTGTGACAGCCAGGTAAGATTCAGGTCCAAGGGTGGTAATCGCTCCTCTTTCCTCTGCTGCACGTAAACCGGGTCGATTTCCTGTGTGAAAGCGGAGAGATGGACCCAAGCGGCCGAAGCACAGGGAGTAACTGGAGCCACTGTTGCTGAGTCGTCCTTTACGTCCGCTGCTCTAACAGCTTTACTTTAAAGCATTTATTTAGTAGAGCATAGTCATAATCTAGCAGTCCAGATGTTTTTGCAGGTCACACATCTGGACCTTCAACACAGGTCAGTGTTTGGTGCTGGAGGCTCCGTCAGGTGTGCTGTCAGGACCTGGATTTTTACAGAGTTTATGAAACGTAGACAGTAAAATCTATTTTTATTTATTTTGTAATTGTAACTTTGAGAAACAAACATTGGTACGTATGTAAAATCCGCCCGCTCAGCATTCCCAGATGGAAACTGTAGTGAAGGGTTCAAACCTCAGCGTGTGCCTGGGTGTAATACGACCCGACCCCAGAGGCGCAGTCTTTGCTCCTCCTCACCTTCAGACTCCTTGGGAGGATCGTTAGTTATCAGATAATGTTCCAGCTGTTTTTGAGCTGACTGAACTCGTCTGAAACATGTTTCTGACATAAAATTAATCGTTGAACATTTTAAAAATATCTCAGCTTCAAGTTTCTTTGTGCGGTTTTTAGAAACGCAGGAAACCAGTTAGATGAAGTGGGCACATTCACAGCAGCTTCTTCTTCTTCGTCGTCTTCAGTAGTTTGAAGGCGTGCGTGTCAGACTAACTCTTTGTTTGGTGTCTTAGATTTTAGAGACGCTCGTCTGAATGTTTACAGGCCCATCGACCAGGTTTCAGGCGCGACTTTGGCAGTTTGACTTTCAGTGTGTGTGTGTGTGTGTGTGTGTGTGTGTGTGCGCGTGTGTGTGTTCAGGTGCCGTGGAACCCCGAGGTGGACCTGTGTTGGGACGCTCTGCTGCGTGGCGTCTCAGACGAGTGTGAACCAGAGTGGTGCGACTCTGAAGACCCGCTCTTCATCCTCTACACCAGCGGCTCGACCGGCAAGCCGAAGGTGAGGAAACGCACCTGTAGATCATCTGCGTCTCACTTACTGAGGCGTCCTGCTCAGATACTGAGCCTCGTTTGGATGTGGAGGTTCTACTCTCACTTCCTCACAGTGTGTCTGAGGAAAGCCCACCTTCATCATCACCTTCACACTTTGCTCACCGCAGCAGGCGGAGCTTCAGTAACTCGTTCAGGTGTCTGTGAGCCGGATAGCGAGACATAGATGTTATAATGATGAACATTGTCGATATTTGGGTTTGTGCTAGAAGGGATCGACAGCAGGTGAAGTTCCAGGTTTCCATTGTCTCCTCCCACTCATCCAGATCAGGGGCGCTGGAGACTATCCCAGCTGTTACAGGAGGGGCGGGGCACACCTGGTCCGTTTACAGCATCCTGCCATGCGATTGCATTTGTCCCTAACCATCGGGAACCCTCACGTTAACTTTTATCGAGTGGAAAAAAGTTAGCGTTCATCCTCCAGCTTCACTGTGTGTATGTTATGCTAACATAGCTGTGTAGCTAGCGATCACGTAGCACGTCATTATATACCAGCTAGCCCAACTTCAGTAACCCTACAAACATCACTGCTGTTTAGTTTTCTGTCTTCATTTATGTTGGAAGTGATAGCAGAGCTGTACGTTTGAATGTTTCAGAAATCTCTCAGTCAGAACATGCTATATCATGTTTAGGTGGAAGCTAGCGAGCTAACTTCCTGCTAACTTCTAACTCTGTTAAATTGAATAAATCCTGTTTTCATGAATATTAAACAGCCAAACGGATCATTTTATTACAGATGAAAGAATTTACAGTTTGTAACTCTCAGTGTTCGTTTGACTTTGGGACCCGATCGGAGTTTGGACCCAGACACGGCTGATGATGTCAGACTTAAAGACCCGGATTGTAGTAAAACTGCTTTTCTGCATCTTCCATTTTGATTTTGGGCATGAAGCGAGCAGCAGCCTCTTAGCGTCACCTCCACCCACCTCCACCGGCTGTTTCTTCCACACATTTAACTACTAATATCTGCTGGAAACGGGCGGTACTGAGGGAGGACGTGCTGTCCTTCACTGACCAATCAGCATGCGTTAGCAGCGTGACGGTGATTTCTGGTCAGTGAGAGCGAAACTGAAGGACGGGGTCATTTTATTTCAGCGTGGAGACGTTTCTCACGCCGGATTCGTGGAAATTGAACAGAAATGAGCGGGATCAGCGCCCCCTGCTGCTGCCCTGCATGAACTGCAGCTCATATTTGTACTCTGGGAGTAACAGGAAGTGGAATAAATCCAGGGTCACCTGGTTTCAGTTTCTGAGCTGTCTAGATTTGATGTCTTCCTGTTCTGACCGCGATCACTCGGCGTTGAGCTGGTATTTCTGCACATGAACTCTCCTCGCTCTTCTGAAGTTCCTCTCGTCTCGCCTGCAGGGAGTTCTTCACACCGTCAGCGGCTACATGCTCTACACCGCCACCACCTTCAAAGTGGTGTTCGACCACCAGCCCGACGACGTGTACTGGTGCACGGCAGACATCGGGTGGATCACCGGGCACTCCTACATCACTTACGGCCCACTGGCCAACGGGGCCACCAGCGTCCTGGTGAGTGTGCGAGGGCTCTCAGACTTCCTGTTTACAGGTGCAGGTGTGGGCTGCACAGTGTGATGTAACACTGATGTGTGTGCGCTCGTTCTGTGTGTGATGGTTTAATGTCAGGCTTTGTTTATAACCTGGATAAATGAATCCATAGCTGCCTGATGATCACAGCCACAGTGTTTTGTATGAATCTTTTGTGTGCGTCAGTTCGAGGGTCTGCCCACCCACCCGGACGTGAGCCGTATGTGGGAGATCGTGGACAAATATAACGTCACCAAGTTCTACACGGCTCCCACCGCCATCAGGCTGCTGATGAAGTTTGGAAACGAGCCGGTGCAGAGGTGAGCCGACGCCCCTCCTCCCCCCACGAGGGGCCTGCAGGGTAACTCACCTGTGCCTTTGTCTGCAGGTACAAGCGAAGCTCTCTGAAGGTTCTGGGGACGGTCGGAGAGCCCATCAACCCCGAGGCCTGGCAGTGGTACTACAACGTGGTCGGAGAGAAGAGGTGTCCCATAGTCGACACCTTCTGGCAGACGGAAACGGTGAGTGATGGTTTGCTGCAGTTTCAGCACCGCTGCTTTCAAACACGCTTCCTTTATTTAAAACAGATCAGTCATTTCTAATCTGCGTTTAAAGACCGATGAAGCGCTTCTGCTTCTTTGTGCACCTGTTTCTCTGCTGAGCTTTTACCTCAGACTGTGGGCTGTGCTGCCCCCTGCTGGCCGGCTGCCTGAGATTAAAGTCGTTTTCTGTTTTCAGGGAGGACATGTTCTGACTCCTCTGCCCGCGGCCACGCCCATGAAGCCCGGATCTGCTGTGAGTGAGGCTGAACATTAAATCACAGCTGGACTAATGATGTGAAAAAACATGTTTAAGTTCAGACATGTGTTTGGGAGAAACATTAAAAGGCTAAATGAAGAAAATTAGATAACAGTGACCGACGATTTTAAAAACTTTCCATCTAACAGAAAATGCTGACGGTGTGTTTGTGTCCAGGTGAGCTCGGAGGCTTTATGCTTCTGTCAAACACAAACAAGACAAAATACAGAAACCGTACAGAAGTAAATCTGTTTTAGAAAGACAACAAAACATTTTTAATGATAAATGCATGAAGGAAGAAGGGAAGTGAGGAAAGATGGTGATATAAATGGAGCTGGTCCACATGTGAAGGGGAATTTAAATGATAAGAAGAAGAAAAACACAATAAATACAGAAACCAGTCAATCAGGGTTTTTTACTTTATTGTCTTTTAAAAATATTTTATTTTTCATTTTGTTGCTTTCGGTCTTCCACAGGAGGTAAAGTGAGGCGCAAATAAACACTTTGACTTAATAAACTCCAGGAAGCCCAGTTAGTGTGTTTAAAGGTTTTTTCCTCCTGTTTGATCCTCAAGCACCTGTTTGTGTTTTTAATGAATGACGTAAACGTTATTAATGCAGCTTTATTGATCTGTAGCCTTTTGTAGACACATTATTGCTGTTTTAGAGCCACAGCGTCCTGACGGTGTCCCCCCCCCCCCCCCCCCCCCCCGTGTCCCCTCCCCCATGTCCCCACAGACGCTCCCGTTCTTCGGCGTGGTGCCGGCCATCCTGAACGAGTCCGGGGAGGAGCTGGAGGGGCCCAGTGAAGGATACCTGGTCAGCCTTGAGTAAATAAACCTTTATTTGTCCTTCCTGGGTGTGTGCGAGCGCGTCACACCTATCGTTTGTCTTCGCCCTCTCACACAGGTGTTCAAGCAGCCGTGGCCCGGCGTGATGCGGACCATTTACGGAAGCCACGAGAGGTTTGAAAGCACCTACTTCAAGAAGTTCCCAGGATACTACGTCACAGGAGACGGTGAGCAGCGCAGCGTCAGAACTCTGGCTTCATTTTTATTTCATATGTGACTCGACTCTGCAGTTCATAAGAAACAACTCAGCTCATCGACTTTGAGAAACTTCTCACATGTTCGCTCATATCTGCATCAGACTGATGCTTCAGCAGCGACTGTTTGAAGTCTTTAACACCTGAGAAGTTTCTAATTTATGAAACAACCTGTAATATTATTGGCTCAGAATCCTTTAACCAGGTGTTTGTAAAGGGGCGTGGCCACAGGTCAGTGCGGCTTTCACAGCTGCTGCGGATCTAAAACACTAAATGTTTTAATCCCGCCCCTTTATTTTCTTGCAGGTTGCCGTAGAGACAAGGACGGGTACTTCTGGGTAACGGGGAGGATAGACGACATGTTGAACGTCTCTGGTAAGACGTGGTTACTCGGAGGAACGCGTTACTCCACCTCAGTGACTCTGTGAAACCCAGCTGTTAAACATCTGTCTGACCAGCAGAGGGAGCTGTTTCTCTACATTTAACCTGTGTGTGTGTGTGTGTGTGTGTGTGTGTGTGTGTGTGTGTGTGTGTGTGTCAACTTGTTTCATACACAGAAGAGCGCCGCGGTTTGATCTGTAATTGTATAAAGTCAGAGTCAAATATTCTTATTTGATTTTAAGCTTCTTTTATTAAAGAATAATTTTTAAAAACTTGTTTAAATAGATTTTATTTTGCACCTTCAGTTCTCGTCTTGTTCTGAGCTTTTTTACGTCTCAGCGCGTTGCTGCGTGTTTTATGCGCTCGTCTTCGGTCGTGTCTGACACCTGAAGGTGGTTTCTGGTGTAAAGGTGCCCCGTCTGCCCCCCAGGTCACTTGTTGAGCACAGCTGAGGTGGAGTCGGCTCTGGTGGAGCATGAGGCCGTCGCTGAGGCCGCCGTGGTGGGGAGACCTCATCCGGTCAAAGGGGAGAGCCTCTACTGCTTCGTAACGCTCAATGACGGCGTGATGTACAACAGCGAGCTGGAGGTGGAGCTAAAAAAGCAAGGTGGGTGAAGGTTACTGGAAGTCTCCTCCGAAGCTTCGATCCTGTCGGAGGCTTGTTGTTCTGACATCATCTGATGCGATTTACACTTTGTGTTCACAGTGAGGGAGAAGATCGGCGCCATCGCCACACCCGACTACATCCAGAACGCACCAGGACTGCCCAAAACCAGATCGGGTAACCAACCTTGCTTCTCTGTTTCACGTTAGAGACGTGTGAGGGTTCTCCTCCTCCACCCGCAGATGCTCAGATGTGTCGTTTTTACCTGTGGCTGACGCGGGTGGTTCCACCTGTGCTCTTCTCTCCGTCTGCAGGGAAGATCATGAGGCGGCTGCTCCGCAAGATCGCCTGTGACGAGCGGGAGCTGGGCGACATCTCCACGCTGGCAGACTCCACGGTGGTCGAGCAGCTCTTCCAGAACAGATGCTGCACGGCGGTGTGACGCCTCCAGGATCCTCGGAGGGAGACGCCAACTGCAGCCGCACGCAGGAACAGCAGCTGCGAACCAGCCGGGGAGGAGGAGGTGGTGGAGGAGGAGGAGGAGGAGGGAGTCCATAAACTTGTACAGCAAACAAACTTTAGCTCCTGATGGTGATGATGTGAGAATGCTTGGCTGCAGGTAGATGTGAGATCGTAGACGTGTCCACGTGTGCAGTAACTCCTCAAACCGTCACATCTGTCTGCACGTCCACCTGCAGATGTTTCAGATGTTGACGTTGCTGCTCTAACCGCCCTGCAGTCGAGCTGAGCGGTCGAGGATCAGGGTAACACTTCATGTTGGTCTTCTCCCAGTTTAGCCAAAGATGAGCTAAGAGGCACCGAATCGACATTGAGTGTCGGTCTCCTGGTTTAAGGCCGATGTGAAGCGCTACCCCGCTCCACGCAGACTCCTCCCCTCACGTCGTGCCACAGTACCGTTATGTATGCTGACGATTAGCTAACCATGAAAACGCTCGGCTTTACTTTTAACGTCTGTTTGTATTTTTTAACGTAGTCCCTTTTTTATGTAGGAATCTTTTAGGTTTGCGTGTCTGCATGCTTCTGATCAAAGCTTCCAGGAATCTGCCCGTAAACGTCCACCAATGATCCCGGTTTGAGTGTTCCATGTCAGTCCGTCTCCTCCGGATCTCTTCGGCACCGCTGAGTCCTCTTCAGAGTCCGCTGAAAGTCAGCGCGACGGAGAGCGGGGCTTCCTGAGGAGTAGGGCTGCCACGATTAGTCGACTAGTCACGATTACGTCGACTATCAAAATCGTCGACGACTAATTTAATAGTCGACGCGTCGTTTGAAGCTTTGTAAGATCACAAAAGACGAATAAGTAGTAGGATTTAAGAGTGTAATAACGGACTGAAACAGAAGATGGCAGCACTGCATGTACAAGGATGCCAGCTGCCGTTAAAGGCAAAAGAAGAAGAAGCTGTGTCCCAGAATTCATAGCGCGGCCGTGCTCAGTTTCCAGCAATGGCGGCAGCTAGTTAGTTTTAATATTACTCTTATTATTCTTTCTGGGTCACAAAATAAACGTCTAACATGTTTTCAGGCGAGAATGTAGCTGTGTAAACTTCAAATATCTGCTCAGTTTATCAAGACACCGCATATTTTCAAAAGCGCTCAGGAAGCGCTCACGTCTGTTACCCACCAGCTCGATAGCTAGCCGGGGTTCTAGGCTCACTAGAGCCGGTGAGAACACCAGACTCCGGGCAAATCGTTTTCAAACCCACCGCCGTCTTTCACTACTCAGGTGAAACATGATGTATAAGTCACTTAGATAACTGAAAAATGTTATTGTTTGGCTTTTTTTAGTATTTCATTTGTTCCTGGGTAAATCGGTTTGGCTGAGATTAAAGTTATAGTTTTTACACAGCTGAATAAACATCAAGCAAACAACTGATTATCAGAAGTGTGAGATGCTTGAGAACATACTTCGGTGTCCTGTTATATTTTAGATAGCAAGGAGCAGACGGCTGAGTTTATTAAACTTCACCGAAACAATTGCAGATTTCATTAAAATTTAATAAACTATCATCTTGTCTTTATTTTTAGTTAGCACCTTAAACACTTAAAGCTGTAAGCTAATGATAGTTATATAAGAGCAGATGCATGCTGGTGCAATAAGCTGTACGTTTTACGTCCAATGGATGCATGATCTGATTAGTCGACTAATCGCAAAAATAATCGGTGACTAGTCGACTATCAAAATAATCGTTTGTGGCAGCCCTACTGAGGAGCGGTCTATAAACCGGAGTGATGCTGGAAGAGGCGCACGGGGAGGTGACGAGCCACCTCTGAACATGATTTCTTCTCAGACTTTTGCGATCGCCGCTCGGCTGTTCTGTCCTTCTGTCCTTTTGTAACGGCCGAGCAGCGATCGGGCTCGTGTGTCAGTCTGGAGGAACCGGAGAAAACCTTCAGTGACTCGTAACTCATTCATCGACCTGCTGACGGCCTCCAAACTGTCTTTACTCCATAAAAAGACTGAACAGGCAGAGTTTGTCTTCTGTTTGTGGGTTTGAGTTCAGACTAAAAGCCTAAATTGTGAAAGATGCAGTTTAATTTGAAGTGGGAACAAAAACGTGTACATTGGCATGAACTCTGGAGGCCGGTCTGTGGATTAAAGTGAGAACACTGAAGTTTGAAGCTGGTTGTTTGAGCCCTGAAAGCTTTCTGTCCTTGACAGACGTCTGATTGTGATTTAAGGCCATGAATTAGAACCTCAGTTAGATTTCAGCTTTTATTGTTCTTTATTTTTTAATTCTGTTGCTGTTTGTATCTCAGTGTGCCAACAACATGCGAAGCAGTGAGCTGGGTTAGAAACGCTACCGATTGTGCAGCAGCTTGAGCTCTTTCTGTCTGACTCGGGTGGAGGAAAGAACCCAGCTGGTTTTCAGTTTGGCGTTTTGTTTGTTTCCCTGTTTGTGTCAAAGTGTTTGCAATGACAGTAAATGAACATGACTACTGCCTCTGCTCCTCTCACGGCCTCTTTGTTCCTGCAGAAATGTTTCATACTTCAAAATCAAAGATGACTCTGAAACTTTGATGACAGAAATGTTAAAGTTCAGACTCAACAATAACAAATTATTGATGCACCATTTTAGCCCATAAGGACTAATCAAAGCTCTTGTGTTGCTATTTATTGCAGTTTCTACGTGATGATGTTTATCTTCACAGCCACATCACTCCTTTGTTCTTTACAGTTTTTAACTTGATAGTAAACTTAAACTATTATTGCTTTTGTTGTTCCTGGTGTAGTGTGTTTAAACGTCTATGAGACGACACATAAGTGAAGAGGACATGACGTTGCGCAGTGACCTCATCATACAGAAGGATATTTTTGCATAGCACAGAATTCACACAAACGAAGAGTTCGTGTTTTTCTCTCTCCTCCTGTCCCGTTCAGCACTGCAGTAATCAGAATAATTCACTGAAGGCCAAGAAAAACTCAACAGACTTATTTTTCCAAAGGGCTCATTATTGGTCCACTTGATTGATCTTTATTATTAATATTTATTTATTGTATTCATTTATTTATTTTTGTAACTTTGAAGTTATTACAAACAGAACAGACATGACTGGGGGATAGGAGAGGGAACGACGAGAAGTTCAAGAAAACAGGAAGAGGGACGGTGAGAAAAGACGAAAACGAGCAGAAAGAGAACAAGACAGCAACAACCTACATACGTATATGTAACAGTAAATAATAAATATTGAATGTTACTGAGCAGCAAGCAAGCCCGACAACGCACACGGTACGCTTTGAAGCAGCAGCCGTGTGTGTGTGTGTGTGTGTGTGTGTGTGTGTGTGTGTCGCACACACATAATACCTGTGGTATACATCCCTGTGTTAATGACGTGTTGGCAGCTAATCTGACGTCAGAGGCGACTCTGTCAGGAAACGTTTGTGTGAGCAGGAATGTGTGTTTAGGTTTTTTTTCACTAAATGATTTCTGACAATCGTCTCATTAAAGGCTGGATTATGGCTCTGTGCATACAGACAAAGGGATTATGATGCCCCCTACCTCTGTGCTGTTTGGGGGAGACTTCTCTTATAGGAGAAATCTCTCATGGTGATATTTTTACTGGAGTAGCAGCTGGAAGCTTGATCTGGATATGAGAGATTTCCTCACTGATCAGGCTTAAGCTTATCACTGATTATGATATTTTGTTGGTTCTTCTTTGCTTGCCAAAACGGCCACAACCCCACTGGACCCCCCCCCCGAAGCTGTGCTGTGTTATCTGCACCAGCTCGTTACCAACAGATCCTTTAAACATCCATGGATCGGATGGTGTGTCCAACAGATCCCACCGATGCTCGACTGGATCAAGATCTGGGGAAGTTGGAGGTCGGGTCATTATCGAGTTACCGCTGTTCCTTCCCCGGGCTACTTTGATAGATACTGACCCCTGCAGGAACGAGAGCTTGCAGGTTTGGAGACGACCCGAGACATGATCATGTTTCCTTCCACCCACTAAGCTACATATACAACCTCACATAGGTGTGAGCACACATGAGACCGTTTAGAAACGCCACCAAATACTGTGGAGAGGTTTCTGCTTGACTGTCTTCTCAGATATTTATGGTACTGTCTCCTCACTGCATGCTTCTTTTAACATTTCACACCCACAAAGTTGTGTCAGTGCAGGTAAGTAATAACAAATAGATTTGAATGCTTTCACCCTACAATCTGTTTCTATTCATCACTGCTTCAGTGACCTCATCCATGTATGTAAACGGTCTCCAGTCATTCTTTAAGAAGTGTGTTCGAGGATAGATTCCCACCAATGGACATGCAGAAATCCTTAAAAACAGTCAAGAAAACCTGTGATCACTCATTTATTTCTAGCATAGAATAGAATAGAATAGAATAGCTCTTTATTGTCACTGTTACAAGAACAATGAAAGGCAGTTTGACATCTCTCCATGTGAAATACATAATAACCCACAGATTTACATTCACACAAGAGAGATATGTACAACTTATTCATACACCTGCATACATACAGATACATGTATATATGCATGCGTACGTAGATATGCACTTACACCTGTCTGTTTGTCATCTGAGGAGCAGGTGCATTGAGACATGCAGTGTGTGATCAGTGATATTGCACATTGAGTGGGTGGGGTGCTGTTGCTACTATAATAAATAGTGTTATAATAAATACGGTTTACAGAGGTAGGAATGTTGGTTGCATTTAAGTATATATAGAAATAAAGTTTATAAATAAGGTGTGATGTCCATGAGTGACTATTGAGTCTGTTTGTCTTCAACCTGATGGACCTGTAGCGTTTACCAGAGGGAAGGGGGAAAAAGTGAGTGTCCAGGGTGTGAGGGGTCCTTGATGATGATGCTGGCTTTCTGCTGAAGTCTGCCAGTATAAATGTCTCTGAGGGGGGTTAGTGAGGTGCCAACTGCCCGCTCCGCTGCCCTCACCACCCGCTGCAGTTTCCTCTTGTCCTCCACGGTGCAGCAGTAACTCAGAAGGCTCTCGATGGTGGAGCGGTAGACGTTTACTAGCAGTTTCCTGAGAAAGTACAGCCTTTGTTGTGCTTTCCCTACCTGGTGGGAGATGTTTGTGGACCAGGTAAGGTCGGCCGAGATGTGGACTCCGAGGAACTTACAGCTTTCTACCCTTTCTACCTCCTCCCCATCAATGTAGAGGGTAGAGTGCTCAGATCGCTTTGTTCTCCTGAAGTCGATTACCATCTCCTTGGTCTTGGCTGTGTTCAGATGCAGGTTGTTGTCGTCACACCATTGCTTCAGATGCTGAACCTCCTCTCTGTAGGCTGAATCATTGTTGTTGTCGATCAGTCCTATGATGGTGGTGTCATCAGCAAATTTTATAATGGTGTTACTGGTGTGGATTGGAGAACAGTCATGGGTGAAAAGTGAGAGGGGACTGAGGACACACCCCTGTGGGACACCCACATTCAGAATGAGGGTGGAGGAGGTGTGCTCTCCCATTCTGACGTTCTGGGGTCTGTTGCTCAGGAAGTCCAGTATCCAGCTGCACAGTGAGCTGCTGAGTCCTAAGTTGCTTAGTTTATTAACCAGTTTGTGGGGTTGAACTGTATTGAAGGCAGAGCTGAAGTCCACAAACAGCATTCTCACATAGGTGTTACTACAGTCCAGTCATTCGGCGCTGGTCACCATCAAAAAGCCATCGATTTGTAGTTGAGCGTTAAATTGCATTGCAACTGAGCGGGTATAAAGTACCGGAGAAAGTAGATTTATTGTTCTTTTGTTATCAATGACTTTGGTCTAGTTCACCAGCTTAAAAAAATCGTGTTGACGTGCAATTTATGTATAGTTGACCGGGAAATTAAAGCAGCGATCACTTGGACTATTCCGCAGCACCCCTCTCACAGTGGTACATCCCTCCAGGTAACAGCCCCTCAGAATTTAAAGAGCCAGAGTCCATTTAAACTGTCCATGGCACATGGGAGAAAGGGCCCGCTGGATGTGAATGTGTGGGTAATTCTTCAAAAATATTTAAAAAAAAAAAAATACGCATTTTTAGGCGTGTTAACCCTTGCGTTGTCCTTGGGACATTTTTGTCCCCTGAGGATCACAGCTGTATGGAAATCGGAAGGACATTTTGAGGGTTAAAGAAATTTGATCATTTCTGCTGTTCAGCGCCTAAAAAATTTCACCTCAAGGTAGCAGCCAAGGAAGATATGGAGGAGACCCAGGCCTGGACATCAACAGGGCCCCCAGAGTGCGAGAACCCAAGGAGGACCACTGGAGAGGCAACTGCGCCACTGCATAGATCATTTCAAGAATGGCATGATGGCCATTTTTTAGCAGCAGCATTCAGACATGTTATTGCGGTTGGGTAAAAGATGCCTTTGAGTCCATTTGTCCTTACACCGATTGCTCTGTACTGTCTGCCAGAAGGCAACAGGCCAGGCAGTAGAGGGGTGAGAATTAACTTCAGTGTCAGATGTGTTGAAGAAAAAATTCAACTCATTGGCTCTGTCCTCATAGCCCCGTGGTGTGAATCCAGTGATGCTCCTGATGCCCTTTCAAGCTCCTTAGACTGTCATGACCTGGATGACTGAGAACCTACACAGACACTTCAGACCTCTCTAATTCTTTTATGCTGTAGAGAAATGACTCTATCCATATACATCACCAGTATAAGGGTGGAATCTGGAAAGTGTTACTAATGAACCTCATCAGCTTAAATTTAAAAAGGCTTCAAATCCAGTAGTGAAACAGCTGGGTATTCATTATTATTCTTTGTCTTTGAGGAATTATTAATCTGTTTATTGATCTTCTAACTTTACAATCATGTTGCAGCTCCTCCCTGCCCTCCTGGTTGGACTTGGTTTGGAGGTCGCTGTTTCATCTTTAACAGCAGCAAGGAGATCTGGCCTGATGCTGAGGTACATTAGGAAATAATAGCAGCTGTCGCTGCATCACTGATGATGATGTATCAAAGTACATCAGAACAAACTGAACCTCAAACTTTATTTTTTCAGGAAACTGTGTGGATGTGGAGTGATGGGTCCCAGTTTGACTTCATTAACTGGGCCAGTGGACAACCTGACAATGCTGGAGGAATAGAGGATTGTATGGAGATAAACTATGGAGGTACAAACTGAATGTGGGACTTTGGTTTTTATATTGATTGAAGTAATATAATCTTAGGTCTTTATAAGAACAGAGTTTGTTCTTTTTACATTAGAAAAGAAGAAAACATTTACTGCACAGACCTCTGATTTTATTTCTGTTTCTTCATTTTGATTCTTGTTTCCAGGAGATTATGTCAATGATGCAGGGTGCAACTCTGACAACTCTTTTGTTTGTGTCAGAGATCCATAACTGCTCCTTTGTGTCCTGACACATCTAAAATGATGATGTCACATCCTCACTGTTGATGTCATTTCCAGCGGGATGTCAAGTCTCGATGACATCACTGCTGGAAGACATACTGAATAATATCATATCACAATAAACATAAATAAATAGATATCCTGAGCATCAACCAGACTCACCTGCTTTTATCATCTCATTTTCACTTTGTGTAATATATTGAATGTAATTTAGTAAAGTCACACAAAAACACATGAACGTGTTTATCACAAAGAAAACTAAAGAAGAAATCGATTTCTGCAACATGCAGCTTTGTGGTTTTAACAGTGAATCAAAATGCGAGACAGATGCTGAGGCAGGGCGGTGCTGATGCTGTCAACCATCAGACTGAAACACAAACACTATGACATCATCTCAGAACACTTTGTTTACCATCACTGGATTAGATCGGGATTCTCTGACTGTGCCGTCTCCTGTCTGCCTCAATGCTGTTCAGTAATAATGGTGTCAGAATCAGAATCAGAAGACTTAATTTATCCCCAAGGGGCGATTAACAAACAACAGACCAGCATAACGTTGAAGATCAGGACAATAAGAACAGGCAATAAGAGTGAAATAATAAATACACAGAATATACAGCATATACAGTTTTAAAATTAAGTCACTGAAAGGTGAATAAATAACTGTAAGTGACTAAAAGTGAATAAAGTGTAGTATAAGAAGAGTGTAGTTTATGTTTATGGGTGAAGGAAATGTTCTTATCTGCTGGAGTTAAAAAGCAGAGTGGCCTTTGGGACAAAGGTGGCTCTCCTCCTCTCAGTCCGGCAGGAAATGCAGCGGAGGCGTCGCCCAGAGGGGAGGAATTGAAATGCGGGGTGAAGAATGTGAGAGGGGTCGTTGATGATTTTAGCTGCCTGTCTGAGGGCCTGTTGACTGAAAACCTGTGCCAGAGTTCTGACAGGCAGGCCAATGATTTTAGAGCACACTGATGCAGTGTGCTGCAGTCTGTTCAAGTTTAGTTGTCAGGACATGAGGCTGCAGAGTGTTGAACCAGGGCTCTAGACTAAGTTTTTGACATGGGCGCACCGGTACGCCTAACTTTAAAAATTTAGGCGTACTGGCACAAAAGTTAGGCGCACTCAAGTTTTTCAACCGCATCACTTAACTCCGCAATTTTACATGTGCACTTTATTTGGGGGGAAGTCCATACACACAATATTCATTTCTAAATGATTAACTAACAAACTTGTGCTCAAATTGCTTTGTCAATATTGTAGAAAATGTTAAACTTAATCATCATCGTGGCTCCTCTGACGACCTGTTTGCTGCTGCCTGCTGCTGAAAGGCAGTGGGGAGAGGGGACACTTGGGCAGTGCATTTATTGCAGCATATAATGTGTTTCCTGGATACACTGCTGTTTTTTCAGCATTCAAAGATTGATGGCACCGTGTCAGAGCTGGCTATGAATTTCAGACGGATCAGTCCTTAACTTAACACAAAAGTTATCAATAGTTCTTTTCATCTTTTCTTATTACCCACAGCTACATCCACTTCTGTCAGGCCTAGGCTGCTCACTAGGGCTGGGTATCACCACTGATTTCTATAATCCATTCGATTCCGGTTCTCAAAGTCCTGATTCGATTCAATTTAGCCTCAGACAGTCAGAAATATTATAATTCTGATCATTTATCAGTACTGATACATGTGAGACTTCATCAGAATTGTGAACATCACAGCAGATGCCTTTGTGTCAAAGTAACTGAGAATAAAACACAGAAAAACATGAAGGAGATTTTCCTGGTCTGGCGTTTTATAGCAGATAACCTTAAAAATATTCTGCAATTTTGCATAATTTTAAGAAGTTTAAATTTCTTCAGTATTGAACAGCAGAAATTACGCTTTCTTGTCCGAGGTCATTTAAGTGAAAAAAAGAAAAAGAAAAGAAAAAGACAGCGGCCGACAGCGCTGTAAACAACGGTAGACTGGTGGGTAATAAGCCAATGAATAATGCAGAAAACAGAGATTTGAGACGGGAAACTGTTCTTGAAGTACGGAGAGAGAGAGAGAGAGGGAGCTGTGCATGAAGTGTGATTTTTATCGTGGTGGAAGCAAAACAGCAAAAGTCAGAGGGAATTCATGACGACATTGATCAAATGTGAAGCGTAGTTTGCTGCTTCTTTTGCTGCTGGCTCGGCGAATTTTGGTTGGAGAGACAAAACCTGCAGCTCAGAATCAGCGCAAAAAAGACGGAAACACAGCGCGGACCCGACGCATCAGAATCGCTGAGCTCCGACAGCGTGTCCGTGTTCGGGCCGTGGGGTGAGAAAGCCGAGAAAGACAAAGCTGATTCTGATGCGTCGGGTCCGCTCTGTGTTTACGTCTTTGTGTGGAATCCGTTAATGAATTGATATCGCTTTATTCAAGCTACTCACCTCTCTCTTCCACCTGCACTTTCAACTGGACCACGGCCAATCAGAGAGGTCCCGCCCTGACTATCTCTGATTGGTTTAGTCCACGATAGGGGCTAGGCCAATCAGAGAGGTCCCGCCCCTGACTATCTCTGATTGGTTTAGTCCACGATAGGGGCATAATGTGTGTCTGTTGTTGACCACACGGAGAGTTGCAGAGATTTTTTTTTTTTTTTTTTTTTGTTACCCGAAAATATTTGGTCGCACCGGTGCGACCAAATATTTTTTTTTAGTCGCACCACTGAAAAATTTGGTCGCACTCTAGAGCCCTGTGAACGCTGATGAGAAATTAGCAAACAGAAGTCTGGCGGAGGCGGAGTCCAAGATGAAGATTGTTGCATCATCGACACCTCTGCGTGCACAGTAAGCAAACTGGAGTGGGTCCATCAGGGGGTCAGTTGCTCTTACGATGTGCTGTTTTATGATCTTCTCCATGGCCTTCATCACCAGGGAGGTGAGGGCCAAAGGACGAAGATCATTCAGAGACTTTGGGTTGTTTCATTTGGGGATGGGGATGACTGTGGAGTGTTTCCACAGCTGGGGGACGGTGCGACTGTCAGTGTTGAAATAGAGTCCGGATCACACTTCCTAGTTGCCCTGCACAGTGCCTCAGAACTCGATTGCTGATGTTGTCAGGGCCGGGTGAGCTCCTCTCCCTGGTCCTCCTGAGGGCTCTCACCACGTCCTCAGTCCTGAAGGTGAGTGCAGAGCTGCCAGGTTTGAGTGAGGATCTGGACTCCTCAAGCTGGGTGATGTTGTCCGTCTCAAACCTGGTGTAGAAAGCGCTGAGGTTGTCAGGGAGGGAGGAGGGGTTGCTGCCCTCCACCCGGGTGGTTTCTGGTGACCGCAGTATTCACAGAGGCCATGGTTTTGAAGCTCTGCCAGGCTGAGTGGAGGTCCCCTGTGGTGAATTTTTTTTCAACTGTGTTTTTATACTCCAGTTTAGCAGTTTTTATGGCCCTCTTCACCTCCCTGTTGACCTCCTTTTTGTCCAGTGCAGAGCCGGTGAAGAAAATCCTCTTTTTTTCCCCCCTTGAGTTCCTTGGTGATTCAGGGTTTGTTGTTGGGGTAGATGGAGACTGTTTTTGAGGGGATGTCGTCGTCAACATAGAAGGAGATGTATGATGTCCCTGTGTTGACTTGTTCGTGGATGTCATCAGAGGGAGAAAGAAGGCTGTCCCAGTCAGTGGCTTTGAAACATCCTTGCAGGGTGAGGATACTTTCCTCTGTCCGCTGCTTGATGTTTTTGGTGACCTTTTTAATCCTCTTTGTCACGGACCAGGTTCCAGGGACTCGGGGTCCTTGAGCAGTGTGGACTATTATTATTGTTATTATTATTATTTTTATTATTTGAGGGTTGTGTCTTCTGTACTGCTGCTGTCCTGTGTTTCTTGTTTGTGTATTGGCAGGTGTGTATGGGTGTGTGCGTGTGTGTGAGGGTGCGGTCGTGACAGGCACCTTCAGACCTGGTGGGTGTGGCCCTGCCAGCTGACCGGTCACACCCAAGGATCGTTACACACAGCTGGCGCAGATCAAGCCTCATCGGAGGAGCTACTTTAGAGTGTGTTGGAGCTCTCTCCGACGCTGGATCGTTGAGTGACTGCCCGTCAGTCTAATCAAGTGAGTGCTAGGCTACGTCCACACGTACACGGGTATTTTTGAAAACGGAGATTTTCCGTTTTCGTTTTAAAAAAATAATCCCGTCCACACGTAAAGGCAGAAATTAAGGAAAACGCTGCTAGGAACATGCCAAAGCAGCAGGTGGCGCTATATTCCTACCCGTGTAGAAATGTTGGCCAATCAGAAGTCTAGAAGCCTCGGTGGGAAATAGTAAACAAAGATGGGGCATAGAAGCAGAACCGAGACGTATGTGTGGAGGGACAGTAACTGTGTGTATATGTAAGCATTTAAACACTGCAGAGAGTACAATTAACAGTAACAGTATTGTAGAAATTCATTTCACCGAAACAATAACGTGGCGCACACTGTGACGTCAAAAAAGGCGCACATCTTTGACGCTGCGTTTTCTCCGTTTTTCTCGTCCACACGTAAATGCAAAAACTGAGTTTTAGAAAATATCCACCCTGGCCGGAGTTTTTAGAAATCTCCGTTTTCAGTGACCGAAAACGCCGTTTACGTGTGGACGAAAGGTGCAAACGCATAGAAAAATCTGCGTTTTCAAAAATACCCGGGTACGTGTGGACGTAGCCCTAGTCTGTCGCTGTTTAGAGGTGTGTTGACGGCTGCCTCTGTGGATTTTTCAGCAGGAGTGCGGGAACGGGAGGGCAGTGAGCACACGTATCACGGGAGTGGAGACACGGAGCACGAGCACTGAGAAGAAGACATGGCATGGGAGTTGGAAACGCACGGGGATTTATTGTTGTGTACTATTTACTTCACTTTAAATAAATGCACTGCATTCATCGCACAGAGTCCTGCACTTTGGGTCCTCCTTCCCCACACAGCCACGGTCTGCCATGCGGACCGCGACACTCTTGATGACTGGGGTGTAAGCAGGGGCCAGCAGGATGCTGTGGTGGTCTGCTGAGCCGAGAGGGGGGAGGGGCAGGGCTTTAAATGCATCTGGTACAGAGCCATAGCATTTATCCAGAGTCTTCCCCTGACATGTGCTGCATGTAACATACTGTTGGTATCCTTTAAGTGACTTGTCAGGGGAACAGTGGTTGAAATCACCCAGGATGAACTTGGGAGAGTCTGGTGATAATTGTTCCAGTTTGTACAAAGTGTTGGTGATGTACACTGTGGCTTTAGCTTCATCAGCTCTGGGGTGGATGTAAACCAAGATGATGAAAAGCTGAGGGAATTCTCTGGGGAGGTAGTAGGGGCGCAAGGAAACAGCCAGGAGCTTGATGTCTGTACTGCACAGCTTCTCCCTCACAGTGACTGTAGAGCACCAGCTGTTGTTTACATACAGACACACGCCGCCGCCATGTTGCTTCCCGGTGCGTTTGCGATCCCTGTCCAGACAAAGAGGTGGCGAAAAGCTATCAATGTGCAGCGCGCTGTCGTCATCGCTGTTGTTTAACCACGATTCCGTGAATGCCAGAACGGAGGCAGTTCTGTACTCAACATTACCTTGTTATTGTGAGTTTTTTCAATTCCCGTGTCCACGGAGTATTTCCTCGAGAAAGTAGTCCATGGCGGTGGTTACACTCGCAGTAGCACAGGAATAGAGCGGGAGGGAGAGAGAGAGAGGAAGAGAGCCAGGGACAACAACGTCACATTAGAAAGGTATAGTAATCATCCACAACTATTTTCAGTTGCAGATGATAAAGGATTCAGAAAGTTTATTCATGCAGGTCCATATGACAGAGAATGTGCATCTTCTTTTTGTTTTCATATTTTAATTTATATTTAATTGTGCTGTGGTTTGCAGTGTTTTGTGTTGTTTCACTTTAAATTTATTTAAAAGGAAAAAGCTGAAAATTTAAATAGTTAAAAGTTGAAATGTAAATAGTTGGTTTTTGTATTATATGATTTATTTATTACATTTTATGTGGAGTGAATAAATAAAAGTATATTTATGGTGGTCCTTAGAGACAAAGCACGTACAAACTCCAAAACACGTAAAAACACAACAGAAGTGCTCCAGGATGCTCGGCACAGTGTTGAGCTTTTGTTACCTAGTGGCTACACCAGCCAGGAAGTACCAACGACCGGATTTGGTGTGTGGTAGTAACAGGTAAATGAACATTTTTTTTAAATTATTTGAATATATATGAGTGCTTGTGTATAAATACACAAACAACGCAAATATGCTTTCAATCGTGTAATTTAAGTGATGTAGGTAGCTCTGTTTTGGGAGTTCAGTTAACGCTAGAAATGTGTTTTGGAGTTTGTACGTCCTTTGTCTCTAGGGGCCACCATATATATTTATATATAAACATATATAAATAAAACCACTTTTTTTTTTTTACATTAGTAATCCCTTTTGTGCACAATTTTATATTGTTGTTAATAATAAATGAATTAAAGCAACAAAACAACCTGAAGATCTGGTTGGGAGCCGAAAGAGCCGGCTCTTTTTAGTGAGCCGAGCTGAAAGAGCCGGAAATCCCATCACTAGGTTAAACTGTTGAATGGGTTAGCTGCTCGACACAAGCAACGTGCAGATATCCACAAACTGAAATCAATATATAAAGATATGTTTTTCATGCACCACGGGGATGAGGGCAGCATTAAGCTACAACAGGTGTTTTCAACATAGATAGGTGTAACGGATGATCTGATATTGTCGTGTTGGTGTTGTTCCCAGATCAACATAGTAAATGTTCCAGGATCAACATTCCAAGTGACCATTTAGAATGTTCTGACGTTATTCTTTGGCGCGCCAAGCCATTCGTGCATTTATGAAATTCCAATATTGCAAGGACAATATCAATTCTGCTTAGTGTTTATTAAAGGGTTGGGGTTAGGGTTGGGGTTAGGGTCAGGGTCCGTTGATCGGCGGACAGAGGCGGTTTCTCGCAGCTTAAGTACAGTTTTTGTTTTACCGCGGTTTTTTCCGAAGTCGCAAAAGTATGACGTCACAACATTCTGATTGGTCACTTCCAATGTTTATCCTGGAACAACATTTACTATGTTGATCTGGGAACAACACCAACACGACGATATCAGATCGTGCAGGTGTAACCCATATAAAATAAGGGTAGCACTTTAAGGACTGAGAAATATGAGGAGAGATGGACAGCCTGCCCAACCAATCGAAATGCACAGGCCCCAGTATGCTTTGGCCAATGGGAAAGCATCCTGCCGCTGTGTGTCCCACCCACCTGCTCTGTGTTCGCTGCTACGTGAAGTGTTGCCAATTTAGCGACTTTGTCGCTATATTTAGCGAGTTTTCAGACACCTTAGCGACTTTTTTTTTCCAAAAAGCGACTAGCGACAAATCTGGCGACTTTTTCTGGTGTTATTGGAGATTTATTTATGACGACTTTTTGACGTGAAAACGCGTATCGCTCTTACTCTCAACAAGCAGCGGTGCTGCCATGGGCACCTCACCCGTGCCAAAGCACTCACAGGCGGAGGATAGTCCTCCCCCAGCTGCTATCAGGGCAGGACATGTTCACACCTATGCCTCCAAACGGCAAATGAATCGCGCATGAGCGAAGCCGCTGCTCCCGCAGTCAGTTCTTTTACTGTTATGCTGTTTTGTATGTGGATCACAAGGTTTAAAACTACTTATAAACACACACACACACACAAAGTAACTCCACCAGAGTGCCAATTTCGGGTCACTTTTGCCGGTCCAAACCCGAATAAAGGAGCAAGGTTGGAATTGTGACATTAAAAAACAATAATTACTAAAAGAAATTTAATTTGTAGTTCTAAATAAATTCTAACTGCATTTAGGACGTTTTTTACTCACTTTATGTCTCTTCCACGATGTTATTTCTCTCTCCAACAACATACGTTACAATTACATTAGCGTGACCAATTATGCAAATTAGGCGATGACATCATTTAGCGACTTCTAGCGACTTTTAGGACAGCCAGTCGCGTGCTGGCAGGAGAAAAAGAGAGCTGCGCTGCAAAACTTTGATCCTTGAGAGACTGAAGCTTTTGAGCTGGAAAAAGTATTAGATATAAGTTGCAACCAACTGTGCTGCACATAAGTTCGCTGGTTATCAGCTACCTTTCATGTTAAAAGTAGCCAAAGTGAGTAAACAGGCGAATGCTGCAGTTTTCTGGCGACTTTAGAAAGTACCACGTGGAGCTAAACTGTTAGCTTTCATTAGCTCAAGTTGTTATCAACTGCCTGAAAGTTCATCTCAATCTGCTTCCAGAGGTAAGGTAACACTTGAAGTGCAACTTATCTTTATTTTCCTTCACGTCGTATTACTGTTATTAAAGAGAAAAACAACATGTCCTGTTACATTTAGAGCCCTGCATTTTCCGACCGAGAGACACCATACCATTGTCCTTGGCCGTGATGCACTGAGATCGGTGAGCACATGTTGTACGTCTCAGTTAGTTCACGTCTGTTTCACATTTTATTGTTGAGAAACTGAATTTATCTGAATTGTTTGATTAATAGTTGTCGCATATGCACTGACTTTACTTGGTTTAATGCATAGTTTGTGTAAGAGAGATTTTTTTTATTTTTGCAAATTTGAGTATTTTAATTGCAAATTAATGTTGAATGTGATTTCAACAAAATCCTAAGTTGTGAATTATAGCTAGAACAGCATAATTAATATTTGAATTGCTCTTCTGACCCTGTCTGTTGACAGGTCAGGGTTTTATTTTTGTTTTTTGTTTTTTGTATGCTGAATTGTTCCTGAGGTGGATTCCTCCGGTGAAATAGATGGCGAGCCTTCCCACCTGGACTTAGAGAGACTGAGATTCGCTTCTTTTCCACTTGATGATCTGCTGCACCTTGCGGTGTGGTAGGACTGTATCACTCACACTTTCACTAAACCCCTTGGACATTTTTTATTTGGAACTTTGAATAATAAGCTGTTGTGTAGAACATTCTCCACATGTGAAAAGAGTGTGAGATTTTCATTTGAATGTACATTGGATTTGTGTAATCGGTTTCTATAAGAGTTAAGGAGTCAGGTAACTAGGGTGCACCCGAGCATTGAAACCCAACGTTGAAACCGAGCATTGAAAACCAAAAGTAACACTTGGCCAAGTCATTGTCTTAGCAGTTTATGTGTTTTACTTTTTTTTTTCATTTTTTGTAAGTTTCCTTTCTGCCATTGTAAAGTGTCTTTAACCCTCTGGGGTCGACGGATGCGCCGGCGCATCAAAACCACATGACCAATTTAAGACGACACAGCTAAAAGATGCAGCGACTGAGTCTCCATTTTAACTTGGGTCGAAAGTGCGGACTTCAGACTATATACCAGTTTTTGAATTGTGTCGATGGGCCACTTAAAACCAGAGTTATGATAAAAAATACACGCGATGTTTTTTTCTGAAATGAAACAGTGGTGTTTACAGCGGGAAGAACAGACAGCGCTAGCAAACACTCTCTGCTTGCAGTGAAAAAAGAAAAAGAAAAAACACCCCTTCCCTATTGGTGTTAGAGTTTACCATGTTAGCCAATCAAAAAAATGATATGGCGACATGTGGCACTTGGTTGTTTAGGAAGAAGGGGCAGATTTAGGAGTGACACCTGCGAGGGAAAGCGGGTGAGCGAAAGAAAGAGAGAGAGCGAGTTTTCATATGTGAGACATTAGTGAGGTTTAGCGTGTTTGGAGGCTGTAGTTAGTTTGTTGTGTAGTTATTGTTTTGTATTGTGTGTCGGTTAGACTGCTGAATTTCATATTTGCTCTAAAAAAGCTGTCAAAGGCAGATTCCAGTGTAAACGCTGTTCCCACCTGGAAAACTGGACTGTTGCACCTCCAGTTGTCAGACCTGCAGGGTTTAGGCCTGTGGTGTTCTCCTCTGTCTTATACTGAACACAAACTACATTTTTTGGACTGGCACAAATAATTTGTGTGCCTTCTTATTTGATGCAGCACACCTGATTGTTCTGTAAATAGATTTAAATGGTTATATAAAAAACGCCTGAGGCCTTGGCTGCATTTTTAGGTAAATAGTACCATATAACTTTGTTGTTTGCAAAACTTGTGCATAATTTTTAGAAATGTACAATTTCTATTTGCATTTCAAGTTATGAAAAAGATTCGTTAAACATATTTGTGGGTTTTGCAGTAAAAAATATAACTTTTTTCTACTTGGATTTTGAATTTTTTGTCTGGATTTAGATCAACTGTGCTAATATAGTATACCAAAATGAAAAAATAACTCAAATTTCAGATATTTGAGGTTGTGCTGTAAATAATGATACCAAACAAGGCAAGATGAACAGTTTTTAAAGGTGAAATATAGAAGTAAAATCAAAAGTAGTCAAAAATGGCCAATTATACCCGGGACCCCAGAGGGTTAACCTGTGCTTGTCAACCTTATGGTTTATTTCACTAAAGTCGGCTGGTTCTTTTGAGTTACATTCTTGTCTCTGTGTCTCATTTAAACACACCCCTGTGCTCCTATAGTCGAACCTATTGGCCCATTTATATATTCTTTTCAACAATTCCCCTTACTGTGTTACATATGTCCAATGTGATAAGTTATCACTGTTATTCGACATATTACATCCACTGAGGAATAAGCTGCACAACTACATGACTGAGGCATAAATATGTGAAGGTGGTGGGAGTATACAAGTGTTAATTCTTCCCACTGCTTTATGAGCACCTGTTGTACTAGAGGACACTATTGTCCTTCCTGTATATTTGCTCTGTTTTGTATATATTCAATTCAGTTTTATTTATATAGCGCCAAATCACAACAAAAGTCGCCTCAAGGCGCTTTATATTGCACAGTAGATACAGAGAAAAACCCAACAATCATATCATATGACCCCCTATGAGCAAGCACTTTGGCGACAGTGGGAAGGAAAAACTCCCTTTTAACAGGAAGAAACCTCCGGCAGAACCAGGCTCAGGGAGGGGCGGGGCCATCTGCTGTGATTGGTTGGGGTGAGAGAAGGAAGACAGGATAAAGACATGCTGTGGAAGAGAGACAGAGATTAATAACAGATATGATTCGATGCAGAGAGGTCTATTAACACAGACCTCTCTATATACTCATCTGCTCGAAATAAATGATCAACCAATCAGTCACAACACCTTTTAAGTCATGGTTCCAAATACTGTCTCCTTCGTGTGCTCTAACCACTGACACATGCAGATTATATACAAATGTGTTCCCTAGCAGGCCTCCTGCTGCACCCTGTCTATTAACATTCATTCAACCTGTTTTTCTATTTTTGTGTGTTTTGTTTTATGTTTGTGATTCTTGGTGTGGTTGTGGCTCAGGAGGTCATGTAGCAATTGAAGTGTTGGTGGTTCAGTCCCTGCCTGCTCCAGCCTGCCAAAGTAACCTTGAGCAAAATACACTGCATTTCAAATTATTATGCAAATTGTATTTAAGTGTCACAAAGATTAAATATGTTGTTTCTTAATTACACTCATGGATGGCATTGTGTCTCAGGGCTCTTTGGATCACTGAAATCAATCTCAGACACCTGCAGTGTTGGGAAGGTTACTTTTAAAATGTATTCCACTACAGATTACAGATTACATGCCCCAAAATGTGTTCTGTAACGTATTCCATTACGTTACTCAATCAGAGTAACGTATTCTGAATACTTTGGATTACTTAAAATATTATTGTGCATTTTACATCTACATGAATGAACTATTGCTGTGTGATTTATTACTATTACTGAAGGTTACTCTCCATACCAATACCGACTAGATGTTTAAATCTTAATATAAATGAGTAACAGTAGGTGGACATTAGGTAAAGCTGCACTTTTTGCAGCGATCTTGTATAGAAAACTATTCCGCGCGTATATAAAACAGGTCCGCAGCTCCGAACCGTAGTAAAGGGACCTCTGGCTAATACGTCGGGTTCGTGTCGGGCTTGTAGCCGAAAACTAGCTTTACTTTGTTGTAGGGCTGCACGATTTTGCATAAAATGAGAATCATGATTTTTTTGCTTAGAATTGAGATCACGATTCTCTCACGATTTTCTTTTCCAGTATAAATATTTATTGCACTTATTAACTGCACATCAACTTCGTAACAGTTGAGACTGAACATAAAAACAATAAATGAACATAAAAACAATAAATGTCTCACATTTTGTCGTTGCCGCAAAATGTTGTACTGCTTGTAATTCCGTCTCCACCGTTGCTCGACACTGCGTGTATAGAGCAGGTAGTGCAACAATAGAAAAATAGTTGCGGGACGGCACTGTGTAGCGTTTGTCTAGGGCAGGGGTCCCCAATCCCAGTCCACGAGGGCCGGTGTCCCTGCAGGTTTTAGATGTGTCCTTGATCCATCACAGCTGATTTAAATGGATAAATTACCTTCTCAACATGTCTTGAAGTTCTCCAGAGGCCTGGTAATGAGCTAATCATGTGATTCAGGTGTGTTAACCCAGGGTGAGATCTAAAACCTGCAGGGACACCGGCCCTCGCGGACTGGGATTGGGGACCCCTGGTCTAGGGTGTTGATCATTTTCCTAAATCCCTCGTTTTGCACAGTGTTGATGGGAGCCATATCTCTGGTCAGGTGATAAGTGATAGCCTCCGTAATTTCTTTGTGCCTGCGGGAGTTCGACGGGTATGGGGAAGCGCTGTATAAGGTTCCCGTTATTGATGTTTGGGTGGTTGACCGCGACGGATTTTCTCCTGTCACTTTCTCGTCATCCCTCACGTGCTCTCCGTTGTTTTTTCCCTGCCGGCTGGCTTCTGTATCATGTGGTATAAGGCTCCGCCCTTGTCATTTGTTGAGCAGGAAGAGTGAGCACTTTTTTCATGCAGATTACGTCCCGGATCAAAATGCGGTACAATCGTCATCGTCTTTTTTTTTTTAAATCGTTGTCATTTGGAAATGAGATCGCGATTTTCTAACGATTAATCGTGCAGCCCTACTTTGTTGTCTGGGTCAACTTTGCTAGCGAGAGACAGAGAGAGGCGTTGAAAGGCTCCAACGGAACTTATTGTTTCTGAGGAAAACACAAACAGAGTGTACAGTCGAGTCTTAACAGCTTACTTACAGCTGGGCTCATCAGGCACTCTTCTTGGCTGCAGTGGTTTCTGCTCGGTGACAGCTCGTACTTTTCCTTTCTCTCCCTCCCTCGCTCACAGACATATAACGGGTATGGCAGTCCATTCTCGCTGCAGCACGGACTACACTGCCCATGAGGCTATTCTGAATATTCTGGTATTCTAAATACCACCTTTTTAAACGGTAACTATAACGGAATACATTTACTGATATTTTGTATTTTATCCTAGCTCTGCTTGTTGAGAACACACCCTATCACATCAAAAACACCATCACCACACTTTTGCTGGATCCAGATTAAACCATTCACAGCCACGAGCCTGCAGGCTCCACCAGCAGTCAGCTACGCCAGGGCAAACCAACCCCCGGGCCCAGAGACCCAAGATCCGAGCGCCCCATACCTTACTCCGCCCGCTCCTGTGTGGTGTTGATGCATGTTGTTCTAAGTGCATTTAAAACATGGGAGAGGCATGGTACCAATGACCCTCTGCCAGATAACAGCTGGTGTCAGCACAGCCCCTCCCAAGAACCCTCAATTCAATTCAGTTTTATTTATATAGCTCCAAATCACAACAGCAGCCTCTGAAGAGGCCCTCAGTTTCACCGATGCACTAGGGGCCCCGGTCCCTGGTGGCCATAGTGTCCTTTAATGTGGTCTCACTTGTCACTTGTATGCCGAATAACTGAGGCAGTGGGGACTGTCAAAAAATGACTGGAGCTCCTTAGAAAACAGAACCAGCTTCACCCCCAACCTGACAATCCTGTCAGGTGACATCAATAAGTCACATGATAGGGTGGGGTGTTATGGCACCGGCCATATTTTGAATCAGTGTGTTTGGATTTTGTTCCACATGTGTGTTCTGTGCCTCGAAGTGTCTCTGCAGGAATAACTTGTTTTGTTTTTTAAAATTTTGGCCTTTGTTCACGTCGGACTTAATGCTTTCAGTTTGAGTAGCAATAAACCACCTTGAATGGTAATATTGGGTATGGCTTTGGGAACACTTTTTTTTTTTACCTCTTATATTGCGCTCCTATAGCCATAGGCCGGGACCTAACAGGGGCAAGAACTCATAGTGGTTTCACCCAAAACCTCTGGTGGTAATGGCCCACACCTGTTTTCACCTTGACTCATGTAATGAGGCACATGATCAAAAGTGGGTCAACAGCCCTCCTTACTACGTGGGGACGTCGCCCAGTAGGGTTTCAGAATTGAAGAAGCTTCTAAAGAAATTTAGCAAAGTTCAGTTGCTTTTTTTCCAAGTTCTTTAAATTGCATGCTGTGTTTTCCATGTTTCTTGAAACTCAGCTTTGGTTGCTGATGTTTTTCCAATGAGCTGTTTTCATTACATCTTTTGATGCAGGCTCTGACGCCTTCAAGTTTGTCTGCTGTAACCAGTGAGTTGGAGCGAAGATTTTCAATGCAAATCAGAATATTTTCTATACAAACGTGTTCCCAGCTGTACTCCTACCGCACCCTGTCTGTTACCATCAATTGGCCATGGGTTTGCATATAGATCACAGGTGTTACTGAAACAGAGTAAATCCAGCAGCTCTGTGTTTGATCCTCCATCAGCTCAGCTCTTCACTGTAATCCAGATCTCCTAACATGATGCTCTGCTCCGGACTCAGCAGCACACTGTGTGAGTACAACACACTGATAATCCTTTATTTATACATGAAATCAGCTGCACATGTTCAGTCTAATCCTTTTCTAGCTTTCCACTGTGCTGTACTGTGACATGCTTTTCTAAAGATTCTGCTTTATTGGATCAGTTAATCTAACATCCTAAATAAATGTTTGTATCACCTCAGCAGGACAGTTAGGCTTCAGAGTCCTGAGAGGAATTCATGGCTGATCATTTACTTTGAGGCAGAATCCTGCGCCACAAATAAAAGAAGTCTTTAAAAAAGATTATTAAAGATTCTTGCTAATAATTAAAGATTATTAGCAAGAATCCAGATGTTAATAAATCCTAAAGTCTTTTTCATGAAGTAACTTCTGTATAAGGCACAGTGGCAGGGTGGTTAGCACAGCAAGAAGGTCCTGAGCTCAATTCCATCATCATGCCGCGGTCTTTCTGTGTGGAGTTTGCATGTTCTCCCCGTGTTTGTGTGGCTACTCTGGCTTCCTCCCACAGTTAGTGGGGTTAGGTTAATTGGAAACACTAAATTGCCCATAGGTATGAATTTGAGAGCAAATGGTTGTCTGTGTCTGTGTGTCTGCGACAGACTGGAGACCTGTCCAGGGTGTACCCAGCCTCTCGCCCTATGACAGCTGGGTTAGGCTCCAGCACCCCTGAAAAGGATAAATGGAAGAGAATGCATGGATAATTTCTATACAGATACTGTGTAAAAGACCAGATCAGAAACAGACTTAAAATGCTAAAAGTTGATTTTTAAAAATATTTTTTCCTTTTAAACTGTCAGCAGGGGGAGGTCAGCCCTTTGGTTTTCAGCATACACACTCCTCAGCATCCAACTTTCTCCTCTTTGGTTTTCATGAATCTGTTTCATGTTTTGAGGTGAATTAAACTTCATATCAAACACACAGTCTGACACTGAGCTTTCTGTCTCTTTCAGTGCTGGCAGCAACGTGTTCACTCATCACTTCAGGTAAATGCTGTTTTACTGGTCATAAAGAGCCTTTCCGTTCACTTCATTCTTCCATCCTGATCCAAGCTGATCATTTATCCTTTTCTTCCATGTCCATAAATACTGAATGGATATCACACACAGGGTTGTTTTTCTTTTTATTTGGTTGGTGTCTCTAGTGAAAATGAAATTCACCTTCTATGGTGGCAGCGCTCTTGAGGCAGATGAAATTTCCTCAGCAGAGATAGGACAGCCCCACAACTTGTTGACATATGTCAGGAAATCAGGGATGGAGGGTTTGGATTGGCAAACCTGGGTGGCACTCCAGATGTTTAAAAAGAGGGTCTGAAAGGTGAGTTCCAGCCTCAGAGGGTTAGGGTTAGGTTACACACCCCTTTGTGTCAGGGAGCTTGAATTTAGAATCAGTCAGCTGGTTGATTTTCATGATCTGGTTTTCATCCTGGCGATGGAACTCTGGACCAGCTCTTTATCCGCACGAGGATTTTTAAGGGTTACTGCAAACTTCCTGCCAGTTAACATGTGTTTCAGCATTAACTAGGGGATCCTGTACAGGAGCTTTGGGAGTGTGGGGTATTGGGTCTAGAGTTACAGGCTATTTTTTCCCCATTCAAAAGAAACATTTCAGGCAGTGCAATGTGAGAAGACCCCCGGGCCAATCCTAGGACATGCTTGAGACAGTGTGTCTGTCTGACCTGGGATGTGTCCCCTCAGAGCTGTTGGAGGATGTTACTGGGGAGGGAAAGGTCTGGGTATGTATGTTTAGATTGATCTCAGAGTGTATAGGTCTGATTTGTTTCAGACAAAAATTCTGTAAGCCCCCCTGAAAAATGTGGAAAATTAAAAAATATTCAGTAAATTTCCTAGACTACAATGATATATAGTACTTCCTTTTTTCCTGTTCCATGCAAACATTTCATAGAATTAATTCACTCAGTTTTTTGCATTACCTGATTTGCATCTGCAGATCATCTGCATTTTACATGGGATGGGACAGCAGGTCTTTTGTTTTGTAGTAGCTTTCATGTAAAGCAGCATCATGGAAATTATTCACCAAGGTTACAGATGAATGAATATCATAAAATCCCAATGTATATAATAAAAATATGAAGTCAAAGAAGAAGCATGAGCATAGGTGTGGTCATCAATTATTTTTATTTTTTTTTGCCTGTCCTGTCTGGCACTTTAGCAATCAGAATTATTGTCTGAAGGCCAAGAAACCAGTACGGCTTTTGCCATACTGGTCCTCTTGATTGCCATAGTTTATTCGATTATTATTATTATTTTTTATTTTAAGTTATTACAATCAGAGCGGAAAGGGATGGGAGAGAGAAAGAAGAAAAGTTGGGAAGCGAGTTGACAGATGGAGAGGGAAAGAGAGAAGAGAGAAAGAGAGAAAGGAAGCTGTAAATGTGTTTGATCACCTGCTGAAGAGAACAAGCAAACACAAAACAACACAGTAGCGAAACCATAGCAACAACCAGCATAAGCACAAGTAACAGTAAACAATAAATATTGAATATCATCATCTTATCTTATATAAGAAACACAGATGTCATTAATTTACAATTTACACATTTAGTTTTTAATACAGGCTTTATCAGAGCTGAACTTTCTTTCCTCCCACAGGGTCCAGCATATCCACAGGGAGAGTGGTCACCTCTAATGGCCTCAGTGTCCAACACCTGAGCTGTGGTAAGCTGGACAATAGTGTCCAACAACTCACTGCAGTGAGTTCTCTTTCAACATTCGCTTTGGTGTCTCACTATGGGGAGCGCTCTCTCGGCGTTGTCCTCAGAAGCCTTTATGTCATTTATGTGGAAATGAAAATCCTGTCTTTGAAGACCGCATTGCTCCTGGCTCTCGCATCTTCAGTGATTCTTGAGCTGTGGGACAAAACATTTCTGGCAGATAAAACTTTTGTGGTTAACAAAATGCATACAAGTGTTAAGCCAACTGCCTAAGAGACAAACCAAGGCAATGTTAATACAACAAAAGTATGATTCTGTGTTTTTTTTATACATATATATTCATTTTAAATGGTACGATACATTATCAGTATCCTAAAAATCCGTTGTCCAGAAGCAGCTGTGATGATATTAAATTGCAGAAAAAAAAATTAAAATAATGTAAAATTAAACATCATGGCTCTCGTCACTAAATACCTTATATAATATCAAAATATGTAATCGAAAATTAATTTTTACACATTTTTTAAGTTATTAAAATAGTGTCCAAAGTTTTTGTCAACACCATCAGATTTTTTAAAAAGTACAAAAAAAATCAGGAATTATTGTGGGTAGCTTACACTCTGAGGACCCCTTTACCTCTGTTTGATACACATGCCATGAGGTCACTGCTCTGTAGGGATGGGTGTCGAAACCCGGTTCTTGTTGAGAACCGGTTCCCACTGTTTCAGTTCCTTGGAATTGTTTGCCATTTTTGCAAACGATTCCCTTATCGATTCCAGTCGCCCCCAATGACGTCACCACGTTGCGGAGCGTCATTTACCTGGCAGGAAACGCTCAAAAGTTTGGTTATACTTTATGAGAACGGATGACAACAGGGCAACTTGCAATACTTGCAAAGTAGATATTTCATTTAAAGGAGGAAACACTACGAATATGCAAAAGCATTTGCTCACAAAACACGCGATGACCTTAAATGAATGTCGTGTTTTTAATTCCGCTCCGGACTCGTGAATCTCAACCCAGCAGCAGCGGTAACGTTTGCACGTCCTCTCCCGTTAATGCGGCAGGTAAATAATCAACTAACAGTGCATATTATGTTAGCGCGATGGGCCTTATTACAAAACCTGCCATTACTGTGCATTTAGGTGACCATGAT